>NW_020455532.1:8016379-8123979 GCF_003342845.1 Nothoprocta perdicaria
GCCCGGCCGCCCCACGAGTGGCCGCGTTTCACGGGTTTTTTTTTTTTCCTTTTTTTTCCCTTTTTTTTTCATACGGCTCCGCATCTCCGGGCGCCCGTCGCAGCGCCCCGCAGTCCCCGCGCCAAGGGCACTCGGGGGAGCCGCCAGCACGGACACGGGAACCGACACGGGCACGGGCGGGCCTCGCCGCTGCCCCCGCGACCGCCCCRGCTTCCCTTCCCCGGGAAATAAACCCGTGCAAACGGGGGGTTACGCTGGGAACGCAGCTTAAGGGCGGCAGCGCGGGGGAGCTGCTGTAACTCTCAGTGAACCCTGTTCCTAGGAGATAGAGCCCAGGTTATCTCCCCAGCACGCCTTTTCCCAGTGGATCGCCATGGATCCCTGTTGGGAAGTGCTAAGAGAGTGTCCAGGTAGGCCCACGTCTGGAGCCCACGCTGGGGAAGGAGAGGAGCCATGAGGAGGCTGCAGCCCTCCTGGAAGATGGAGCATCCAGTGGGGCTCCGTRCTGCTCATCACTAAGTTTTAACTTCAATTCCTCTCCCCCAGCAAACGGGATTTATTTCCACATGTGCATTTACAGAGTGACATTAAATAAAGCTCCTCGTGGCCCCATCCAGCCCCATGGAAAATGCCTGGAGAGAGGGAACAACAAACTGCCAGGCTGTTTAATCTCTACTCCCTGCCACTTGACAGATGGTAACTCCCAACAATTACCGATCCAAAGGAAACACAGCAGAGGATCTTGCATCACGGATAGAAAAGGGCTCTGGGAAGTTTGCAGTTCCCGGCGCTGGAGGGATGTGGRTTCCTGCTGGACGGGGGACAGCAGAGAAAAAAAAGCAGCTGGGACGCCCACTGACCCAGGGCCCTTCCCCGCCCCGTGGAAAATCCAACCCAAGCTGCTTACCAAAAATCACTTTAAAAAACTGCCCTAAAGCTGGAAATGAAGTATTCCTGACCCTATTTTTCAGTCTCAGTTACCTCATCCGAAGTAGGAGTGGTGTATTTTTTAATCTCCCTTTTGGCCTGATTCATTCTGCTTTGTGCGAGAGGCTGGACTCCTCCTGCCCCAGGCAAATTTCTTAGAAATGTTTTATGGAGGTACAGAGCAAACACACACGGACCTGCACGGGAACGCGGAGGCCCCAGGGAGCAGCCCCGGAGCCGAGGCCGGCACAGGCTGCAGCCACAGGGCCTGTTCAAGTGGCTTCCCTGCCCATCTGCCTTTGCCATTGTAAAATCTGGAAGCATTTTTCCCTTTTGGGAACACCTGCAGATTGGGGTGCCTTCCTCAGCAGTGCTCGCAGAAGATCCCACACCTCGTGGGCCAAGTTCAGGCCATCACATCCAGTACAGCCCCTTGCACTTCAAATACGCAGCGCGTCCCCTCGAGCTGCTCAGCCCTGCTCTCCGGCTGGACCACAGGGCTACCCACGCRCATGAACCTCATTTTGGTAACTCAGAATTACTGTGTCTTAAGGCACTGACTTTATGGTRCATCCTTACGTGGCCTCCAGCAGGTAAAGGCTGCTCCGGTGAGGCGTTGTTCCTGCGTGGCAGCTCAGCTCCCCAGCTAATGAATTATCGAGCCTCTCCTTTCTTTGTTCCATGAGTTTGTCACTACTTTTTAGAACATGCAATTTCACCCAGGAAATGGGCAAAGCAGCCGTGTGTGGAAAAGCATCCGTCCAACGGGACACGCGAACGCACACAGATCTGGACATGTCTGCAGGGTTAGGTGCCCATCGGCTCCCTGCAAATCCAAGGAGAGTTTTCCCAAGTTTGCGCAGCCTTGGTGGATGCGGCGGCTCCAGTTTCACATGCAGGCTGCTGCAAGTTCRTGCGTTTTCTTAACCTTTCTGAAAAAGAGAACTGTTTGCAAGTCACTGCTGGTTTAAAAATGTGCCGTTTACCACTATCCCAATTTCATCTGAGCTACTCATGCAGCTTTAAGAACAATCAGCATTTTTCCACCATGATTTAAGAACAAATAATTAAAGTCATCCCAGATGGGCTTGTAAAAATTAAAGTACCTCAGCTAACTTTGAGTGATTTATTCTGTTCTTTGCAATAGCTCTATCCACTCTCCCAACTACTGCAGCCTCTCTGAGTTTCCTCTGTRCAAGCACTTGGCCAACGTGACGACTCCAGAACAAGCTCCAGTAGGTTTGGTCACTGTTGATGCTTTTCTCAGCGTTGCTTATGTTCTTCCTCCATCAGCTACAGGGCGAGCCTGAGCAGTGTCAGAGCTCAGCTCATTGCCTGGTTTGGGGCAAACTGGGGCTGTTTATCATCTCTGCTTCAGTTTTCCACACAGGACCAGGAGCTTCCCCGCTATTTGAGGCCCTTGAATAGACACATGGATCTGCTCGGTCACCTGGGACTACACCACAATGTCACCAGTTACAGGACCACAAGTCAGTCGCTTTCCTAAGCGGCCCRTGTGAACCCTCCTTCCCTTCCTCCCCGCAAACTGCTCAGCACCCGCTGTGGATGTGAGCGCAGCTGCCCCAGCATCACCCTGCAACACGAGCGGCAAATTCACCAGGTGTAACTGGGCACACAGACCCACACCGCAAGGAAGTAACCCCAGGAGCGGAATCGTTTTCTTCAGAGAGTCACTGAGACCATCTAAGGGAAAACAAAAACTCAAAACTTCCCCAAAGAGCCCTTAACCAAACAGCTGTCCATTAAAGAGACCAAATACTTCACAGCACTAACCTTCAGATTCATGTTAATTCAATACACACAACCCAATGCAGCAATAGTTACCATGGCAAATAATTCTGTATTTCTTTCCAGCCCAGCCTTATTCCTAACGTTTCCAGCCACGGTTTCCACTTTCTGGCAACAAAACTCTCTCTTTTTTTTTAAACACCACGTGGTACCAGACCCTCCCGTTTCCTCCGGGACACCCGAGGGCCGGGGCTGGTCGCGGGTGGGCCCGGCGGGACACGGCGGTAGCCGCAGCACGCGGGCAGTGCCGCCCCGCGGGACCGCGAGACCGGCAGTCACCGCTGCTGCCCCTTTAAGGCGCCCGGGGCAGGCGGGGGGCGGTGCTGACGTCACCGGCAGGCGTTCCCCGGCCTCCGCGTGCAGACGACACGCGCGCTCGGGCCAATCAGAAGTGGGGCGCCCCGCTACCGCCCCGCCCCCTCGGGCAGCGAGGCGACCAATCAGCGCGAGGAGAGGCGGGGCGCGGGCGCGCGCGCGGCCATGTGGGCTTGAACCGCACGTGGGGCGGGGTGGGGGCCGTGACCGCGCCGTGACCCGCGGCGCGGCGGGGGCGCCCGCGCCGCTTCCCGCGCCGCTGCCTTAAAGGCGCCGCGCCCGCCAGCCCCGAGCGGGCCGTGAGGGCACGCGCCGCCATCAGCGCCCCGCGTCCCCCTTCGAGCCCCGCCACGGCCCCTCGGCGGCGCCCCGAGCAGCGCCTGCCCCTGCGGCCGCGCTTGGCTGCTCCGTGGTCASCCCAGGACAGGGACACGCCGCCTTGGCCGCTGCTACACAAATAATCCCCGAGGAAGCCCCAAATTGGAGCTTTTTGCCCAAATCTGGCAGAGTTTTGCCCCAGCCGGGCACTGCTCGGCTCCTGCCTCAGTGTCACCGTTTGTGTCTGCTGTTCCCGGTGGCCCGAGGAATGGTCAGTCCCAAGGCGTGGGGGACACGCGGGAATCGCCCGTTTTGGGGCGCCGGGGCCGCGCGTGGATCCCGCTCCCCACGTGAAGGCAGCCGCAATGTCAGCTGAAACCCGCCGCTCCGCTCGTGCGCAGCTCTTACGCTAGATTCTCTACAGCTAACACGGCGCCAGTGTTTCCAAGGAAACCAATATGCCCTGTTCTCGCYGCACCAAATCTCACTATTAAAACAATTAAAAACTTAATCTGGGCTCCCTCCCTTCCTCCTCCTCCCTGCTCTTGGTATTATCTTGCACATTTTAATTAAAAACACGGCGGCGTTATTTTTTTTTTTTTTTTTTACACATACATATGCTGCAGCGCAGATTACCCAGAGGACGCCTGATTCCAGAGCGGAATAATCGGGAATGAAAATCCGTGGGCCGCCCGGGCAGCGGAGGCTCCGGCGCGGCCGGGCGGGCGAATCCCTCGTGTTCCCCGCTGYGGGTTCTGCGTTTGGCTCAACGCTCCTTCCGAACGCCGTTTCCTGTGAAAACGCTCACATCCCACATGCCATCGGATGCGTTCCCATTCATCCACACTTCCCACCGCTCTGCCGTAGCTCGGGAGGCAGGAACGGGCTTTGGCTGCGCGCTCAATCCTGACGCAAGCCGAGCGAGGGCGACTTGGGGTTATCTGGGTGTTCCCCCCCAAACCCTGTTATCTTTTTTTTTTTTTTTTTTTTCCCCAAAAGAGTTTTGGAAAATTACTTTCCACCATCTGCCCTGCTAGAGCTAGGAAATATTTGGAATACATTCCATTCTCCTAATGAACACGCAGCAGCAGGGGTGCAGCAAATAAGAGAGAGAAAATCTTTCTAATGAACAACAAATGAACTAGAAATCAGATCTCGGGAACTTCAGCTTTTGTTGCCTATAGCTCTCGGGTGATTCATGGAGACAAAATCAATGAACGTGCTGCAGACCCGGGTCTAGCACGGCACGTAAAAGTCTTGCCTTGACCCAAGCCGTATTTGTTTTGGATACAGATAGAGACTCTTGCCAGCTTCCTTTGCTTTTAATTGAAAAAAAAATAGTGGGGGAAGAATTTCTTAAGTATAGTTCCTACAACTCCTGTTAGCGCTCTTCAAAAATGTGTTGAATTTATAGGATACTGTCAAACGCATATTAGTATTCATGACACAAGCCACGTTGCTTCCAACTGGTATATAGAGCTGTATCATGTTCTTTTGTTACAAAAATAATAATGTGCTCAAACTGAAAAACAMTATATATTTGTCTCTGATAAGAAGGACCAAGAAGCTCCCCTTGATTTGTGCCCTCAGAGACCGTGGCCGGAGCTGGGCTGGCAGCCCCAGCACAGCAGAAATTAAGGACTTCTGTTAGGTGATGTGTGTGCCACTATGAATATGCAATTAGCTTCTCTTCTTTTAAGAGCTCTTCTTTTAGGAGCTGTGCAAACCATTTAGACATGAGCAATTTTCCACCCAACGCTCGGATGAATCCACGGAGAAGCAGGGGCCGACCGGAGCAGCGGCAGGAATGCCACGTTCATATGGCTGCAATCCAGCTGGGGATACACAGACATTTCCTTGCGCTTCCTTCCTTCCTGGTGCATTAACTTTCTGCACCAGGACACAAGCTGTAGCCCAAAATACCCGATAAGGGACACGTGCCGAGGCCGAACTCTCCAACTCCTCATCTCTGGAAGCCGAAGCATCTCCCAGCGCYTCTCTCAAAGGAGCCTTGGGAGCGCAGAGGAGCTTCCCTGCCCGCTTCCAATGTCATCCCGTTGTCCAAAACGGCATTGCTCGGCAGATACAACGATACCCGCTCTTTTCTTGTGCCTTCTGCATCACTCATCGGGTGAAGGGAGACAGGGATAAAAGGCAACACCCTGGGTTTCCTCCCTGCACCTGGAACTCACCTATTTTTTTGTGTTAAGATGCCGATTTTTTGGTGCACTCACTCTTTTGGAGCCTGACTCTGCCCTCCCTTCACACATTCAACCTGCAAGAAAACAAGCAGCGTTTCCTCCAAGAAGATCTCACCTGATGGGACGTATTTAATTAATACCATTTTCTGGAGACGTGTTCACCTGCTTCCCCCACCACCTGGTGCAGCTTCACCCACCTGCGCACACCCACTTGCTGCGTCCAGCATCACAAACACATTAAAAATCCCCTTCTTCTAGGTCTCTCACACTGGCAAATGAATTAAAAAAAAAGGAGAGAAACAGAACGTTCTTACAAAAAAGCAATTTTTTGGCTGGCCGTTTTTTTTTACTCCCCTCAGTATGGCAGGAGATATTTATGTCTGAACAAAATCCTTCTCCCTCCCAATCAATCCCGCTTCTCTGGATTCTGCTCGGCAGTCACACTGTTTATATCAGGCTGTTGCTGTGAAAATTAATGTGACAACACAAAATGCAGCATAATGACTGCAGGTGTGTGAAATAGTCCTGCAGAAACGAAAAGTGACTTCGAACGCAAGGTATTTCCTCCTTCCCCTTTCTCCCGTTCTACAAGCTGCTACAGTTCTGAAAATGGGACAGTTTTCAAATAGGCTATATTTGCAGAGCAAAGATGGATGCTATTTTTACTGCAAATTAGCAGATTTTTTAGCAGATCCAACCTCATTTGCAAGTGAAAGTGACTCTACTTACCATGCAGATATGGGTCTTATGTTGGAAACTCATGGAAATTCATGTTTTGAACATACTTGTAGGAGAAAAAAATAGAACCTGCCTTTATTTCTGGCTGAGCCTGGCTCTGCTGAGGAAATAGCGATGGGGCAGCGCGTATTTGCTGCACAACTACATGATGTGAGCAAGAACGAGGGAGCCCAAAGCAGCATTTAGCCACGCTCTGAACCTCTGGTGGCCTGGGGGCTTGGAGAAGAGGGGTATCTGAGATGTTTGGTTGCTTTAAATTTGCTACACGGGATCCACATTTCCATGGGAACGTTGCGAATGGTCTGCGTGCTGGATTGGAAACCACCATCCCAACACACAGCGCTCRCTAGGGTTGTTCGTGGTCCGCACTGAGGTCTGATGTAGTAAATAGCACGAGGGCAAAACATCCTCAGTCGACAGCCAGTCCTGCAGAAGATGCCGTTTCGGGATGCCAAAACTTTTCATTAAGTTGGAAAAAATCTGGCGAGTGGTTTAAGCCAAGAAAAACAGTTGAAAAAAAAAAGATCCGGGGAATCAAAACACTGCCCTTAAGCACCGCTGAATCCAAAATGTTTTGGGTTTTTTGTTTCAGAATGAGATTTTGATTTAAAAGTSAAGCTACAGTTTGATGGAGAAGGTTAAATGCCTCCCAAATTAAACAGCCCAACGAGCTATTGCGTCCCAAATTGCAGCAGCTCTGTCCAGCCCCAAATCATGCCCTCAAAATTAAGGAGAAAGGACRATTCAGGGAACAAGAACTTTGCACAGTCGCACCCCTTCTTTGGGCAGGGGCGTTTTGCCGTTTTCTGCTGCACGTGGGAGGGCACGAGGTGGGTCTCGACCCTCGATCCACGTGCGATGGGTTCTGCCCTTCCYGCTCCCCGTCCCGTCCTCACGTATCCTGGTGGAAGCGGCTCCCATTTCAATAACGTCCACCGAAATGCACGGATCAAAATCCATGAACGCTCGGTTGCTGTGGACTTCAGCGAGACTATTTTCATCACACACGAGTTCAAAATTCAAGGTAGTGTTTAAAAGCACCCAAATTCTTATTAAATAATAAGCTCTTCAATGCTTACATGTAAAAATTCCGTCTCGGACACAACGTCCCAAACCTCTGCCCTTCTGAAATGCTAAAATGCATTTAAAAATATAGTCCATCCCTGTGCTGGACTCCACTTTGCTCCCCCTGGCAGCGATGCCACCGTTTGACACACATCCATCTTTGCCCTTTTAGCAGATTGGCCTTTTCCCTGTAACGGCGGTAACGTTTTGGACTGACCAGATTCACGCTTTTTACAGGCCTTATTTTCTTTAATACAAGTAGAGGGAATATATTTTATTACCAAAAGAAAGGTCAGGGTATTCTTTTGCGAGCACGACGCATTCCTATAATTTGCAGCAGGCATGAATTATTGCAGTGTCTCCATCCAAACAAGTGAACATCTGTATCCCATTTTCATTGGCACYGCGAGATACCTGGCGCGGCCCCAAAACGGAATGTTTAGCTACAAGGGTTGAAAATATGCACTAATTTGCTGTTGTGTTATCTTCTGGTGTTCTCCGCTTTGGAAAAAAAAAGAAAAAATACTTTATCAGTGAAGTCCTCCCACTGTCTACTTGCCTTGCTCTGGCCCAGAAGGGAATGAATCAAGCAAAACAATTGCAAAGGGCCCATTTATTTTCCGTCGCGAGGAGCGTGGCTCAGGGAAGCGGGGCGGGATGCGGAGGACGGGGTGTCTCCCTCCCTGCAGAGCCTGGTTTATAGGGATGTGGGGGGCTGTAAGTTTATTCAGCCCCCTCTGGTTTTACATCCTTTGCCATTGGAAATGCCTTTAGGACCCCGTCTCTGCTGCGGGCGAGGGGCACCTTGGCAGCAGGTCTCAGACTGGCCACCACCAGAGAAGGGGCAGCCCTTTCGGCTCTGTTACACTCTTATTTCCACATCAGTTCTGGTGTTTTGGGTCCCTTCTTCACAGCATCCCTGAGACGTGGCCTTTGCTGCCCATTAGGCAGCTGAAATTCTCCCTTGTGCTCCCTGCAGCATCTCCAGCCCTTCCCTTGCGCACTGCCCTCGCCCTCATGGCCGAGTAGAGCCGGGATCCCTTCCCAGCCCCRTCCTTTTCCCTGCCACCCTCCGTGCTGCCCCCGGAAGACCTTGTACCCCTTCAGCTGCAGCGAGTGTCACAACATGGGCCATGATGCACATGTGGAATAAGATCCCTCCCTGTCACCTTGTCCCCCCTCACTGTGGCCGACTGCACGGGGCTGTCCCCACCCCAGCACATCCAATGGGGACAGGGGCCGAGTCGGAGAAGCGACAGGAGCTGAACTACCAAGTCTTCCCTCAAGGGAGGCAGAGGGGAGGATGGGGCGGCCTCTTTTCAGCGGAGGCCAACAACAGGACTAGAGGAAACGGCCACAAACTGAAGCACCAAAAGTTCCACAGGAACTTCAGGAACAATTTCTGGACAGTGAGGGTGACAGAGCCTTGGARCAGGCTGGCCAGACGGGTTGTGGCTGCTCCTTCTCTGGAGATCTTCCAAACGCCCTTGGACTCAGCCTTGGACTAGAGCCTAGGTGACCGTGCGYGTGCAGAGAGGTTGGACTAGATGATCTCTGGAGGTCCCCTCCAACCTTAAGGATTCTCTGATTCAATGTTCCCAGATATCCGCACCCCCTTCACCTCTCACCTTCCRTAAGAGTGAATATTCTCCCATGGATCGGTGAATATTTCTCCCTGCGCAGGGCCGCCGCGCGCGGGCGCCGCTGCCTCCCCGTCGCCCATCCGGGGAGCACCCAAGGGGAAGGCATCTCACCTCCTAAACGTGATAGACGATTGCTGCAGGCAGGAGTAACTTATGCTGTCAGTGTTCAATTAGCACCAAGTTAAACTAAATGTCTTGTGAATATTTCATAACGATCTGCCAGCATCGTATCTGAACTCTCTGGCTTTTACCAAGCCATTTCCCTTCCAAAGTGACATGATGTGGAATTAAAGAGGGATGATGAGCCAAACTTGCTTGTTTGAGTAGCTGTTCGAGACTCATACTGCGTAAGGAAATAGGGGAAAAAAAAAGGGGGGGGGGAAGGCACAAAATACCCCAGCAACAAGCACCACCCAAGCTTTTTCCTTGATGATCAGCTGTCTCTGAGYGAAGTGGGAGTTTACATAAAGAGCAGCTTTTTCTTCTCTCTCCTGGCTGTAAATTTGCTGCAACTTCCCCTGTTTACTCGGGGAGTCACGGAAGCCGAGCTCACGTAGGCTTTTACATTTCCCATCTTGTTTCTCACCAAAAGCTCAGGAGTTAAATGGGTTGGAAGAGCCCTTAAAAGCCAGGGCTAACTCCTAACCTGAAACGCAGAGCCTGCACCGAGCTCCTTCCACTCCTTTGGGGATGAAAAGGTGCCCCAAAACTTGTCCCCAGGCTTTGTGCTGGGGCTGCCAATGAGGAGATCARTCGGTTCCAGCGGTAACAGACCAAGGCCGCCCCTTTCTGTCACCTCATCCACCTGCAATCCAGACAATGAATGATCCCGGATTTGCTCCCGCTGTTGTGYGCTCAGGTGGGAGCCTGGATGGGTCGCGGAAGCGCGGGGAGCCGGGGCACAATCCCCGGGATTTGCCGGAGGGGCCTCCCGCGCTGCCGGCATCAGCCGCAGGGCAAGCGGYAAAGCCAGCGCCAGCCCGGCTGCGGGAACGCTGGCGCTTCCCCCTGAGGACAAGGCGGGTAAGGAAAAGCCGGCGATTAACCCAAACAGGGGGATTTTGTGGACAGACAGCCTAATTAGCAGCAGGGCCCTGACCCATCTGCATCACAGACACCSACATTCGCTCTCCCCACCCGGCTGAACTAAGAGAGCGGCCGTGGCTCCCTTCCAGCACCCGGGACTGGGCTGCTCTGCAGAGACCTGTTGGGGTTTGGACACGGGCGCTCGTCTGAGCGCCAGCGGGAAGCTCAGGAGGCCTCTTACGGTTTCAGCCTTAACAGCGTTTTGGACCTTTCCCATTTTCCTGTTAGCCAGTCGTGATGGATGGATGGATGGATGGATGGATGGATGGATGGATGGATGGATGGATGGATGGGAACACCGTGGAAGTCGGGGCAGAGCCGGGATGCAGATTTGCCTGAGTCTGCGTTGGGCCAGAGAGCAGCTGTTGCCAGAGAGAATATGAGGATGTGTTTGAAAAAGCCAAAATATATTAGCGCTGCTCATCTGTGAAAATGGTGATTATAGGCAAGGGATTTGCTTGTAAGCCTTAAAAGAAAAGGGGGGGGGGGAGAAAAAGGAGAAAAACCCCACAATTCAGGCCATATTTTGGTGGAAAAAAAAGTCCCCTATAAACTGAACCTTGCTCTCATGGCTTCAAGTTGTGAGCTGGGGCACCCCAAAGATCTCCAGCACTTCTCTGGTCCACGCAGCCCCCCTGGCCTTTGGCAGGTTGTTAAATTTGATCTAGAGACTGCAAAGATAAGAGTCTGGCTCCACCACCACGATGCTCCACGTAGCCACCCCGCTCTGTTGCTTTGTGTCCTGAGAGTTGCCGGGTAGAGGCTGCCATTAAGTTCATAACCACTAAACTCCAAACTGTATTTAAACCTCCAGGGCAAAGGAATTAAAAATAAGAGAAAAGGCCCCAAGATGAGGAGCACAACAAGAGCAATCCTACAGTTTTACAGGGATGGGGCATCCCAGCCATGTCCAGGCCTGGTGCCCTGGACCCCCTTCTCCAGCCAGAGCAGCTCCATCCACTCCAAATGGCCCCTTTTCCTGGAGCATTCCTGTTCACCTGGGGCTTCCAGGTTTCTGGGAGATGTTCCACTGCATTAGTGTTGTCAAATTGTGACATTTCTGAGTGGAAGTCATAGGGTTGTTGTTAATGCCAATTTAATGGTGCTAAAATGATTAAATATGGCAGGCTTTTAAATAATGAGGTACATAAAAGGTGTTAATAACCTCTTAAGTGCTTTAATAATATTCCGCACTATCATAAAATGTTAGTAATTGGACCTCTTAACTTTCATCTGCCATAAAGTAATGAAAGAAAAATCTCAGCAGAGGCTCTGAATGGCTGAATTTTGCTTTTAAAAAGAAAAAAAAAAAAAGAACAATGGTAAAACTGAGCCCTATTTGTTAGAAAGAAAAAAAAATTAACTGGAAAGCCCAACGGAACCTGCATTTTAATATCATGCAGATTTCTAGCATTTCCAAAAAAGCCTCCTTGGTGCCAGGTACTGCAGGAACAAGGGCTGCAGATGAAGCCCTTGGGTGGCCAAACCCGACACCCGGCTRCTTTCGCGCTCCAGATAAAGGACAGAGCCGTTGGCTGCAGATGTGGGCACGAACCCATCGCTCACTCGTGTGGCAGGGACCTCAGCTCATCCTGGGCCCGCCTGCAGCTGAGCAGTTCCTTGCACGGACTTAGCAGCACGGGACTGATCCTGCAAGGGGAGCATTGGCTGTGGAGAGGTGCTGGGAACTGGGAGAGATGAAATCCCTCAGCACCCTCCAGTTTATAGGAGTTAAGGSAGCTAGTGGGGCATTCGGTGCCTCTGTAGGTAAGTAATTGTGAGCGTTTAATAGCGTGCAGCAAAACACAGAGCCAGGCTGGACGGGAGAGCCAAACATGGATGGTAAATGGGGAGCCCAGGTATGAAAACCTGGAATGAAATTCCCGGGTAAGCGGGAGCCCCTGTGGAAACAGCCAKAGGCCTTTAAGGAGGGCAGAGTCCCACGGGGCACTGCCGAGCTCCCTGCGGCAACACCGGGACAGGCTCCGGTCCGGCAACACCGCGAGCRCCGGGACAGGACTCGGTCAGTCCCAGCGCCCGATTCTGGCGGCGGCTGCTTTAATGGCAGCATCAGGGAAGCCCCCCGTGCTCCTCACCCCCTTCTGAAACACACGATTTTTGCCAGCCCTCTATTTATAACCTCCTGCCGAGCCACGTGAGCCGGGCGGCCAATTGCTCTGTGGGAAGAACAAGAGAAAGAGGCAGGAGCCAAGAGTTTGCCCATAGGCACTGCAAGAATTATAACGAGCAAATCGATTTCGAGTAGTCTAAATTTGCTTGGAGATAAATCAGGTACAGAACAAATGCTCTATCTAACACAGAAATGATTCACCCCGTACAGTGTTCCTAGATCCATGCAGAAGGCGCTTGGCTGCTGTGAATGCTGCCTATTTTTCCCTCCCTGTTTTTGGCTCTGTACAGCACTACAAGCCCATTATTATTTTCTCGTTATGGGTCTAGTGCCGATCCCATTGAAGCCAATGACAAATATTCCATTAGCTTCAATGGAAGCCTTGGCCTCGTAAAAGCAATTATTCATCCATCCCTAAAGCACTTCCTTGACTCCTGTGTTTCAGGGCGAGCCTGGGATGCTCGTCAGCATCTCCAGCCCTGCTCCCATCCGCAGGTTCCTCTGCGCCCTGCACAGGCCCCACATGCCCTTCACTCATGGCCCATTATTCCAGAGCCACCTCCCCTCTTGCCCGTTAGGTAAATTCAGCACGAGATTATCATTCTGGCTTGGTTTGTCAATCCCTCTGGATCCATCCCTGTGTGTATCATGGTTTTAGGAATGCAGTGTAATTGTGCTCAAGCACAGAAATCCGCTCCCGATGAGGCCGTTGCAGCGGCCGCAGCTCCGCGCGGCAGTGGAAGCAGCGGAGCGGGGACACGGGAGCCCTGTCCAAGCAGGGACCCCCACGGGGACAAGCCCCTGTCCTTGGAGAGCCTTGGGGCCCTGAGCAAGACCAACGGGTCCATCCTTCCTTTTGCAAGGGCCCTACAAATAAACAAACAAAAAACAAGACTGAGGAAGCCCCCAGTTGAGCCTGGTGCCGCTTTCCATGAGGGCTGAGCAAGCATCCACCCTGCAAGCTTCAACCCCACCTTCATCATCCTCCCCCGGCTTCTTTCAGCCCCTTTAATGCCTAATAGGCTGCGCTCTCCACCAGGTAAAAGTATCAGATTGGGACAAAAAGATAAAAAAAAAAGTGCTTGCAAAAATTTCTTTGTGCTGAGTCTCACTCGCCTATGTAGAAACCCTCTCCTCCCTGCCACTCACCTCATGGATCTATTCCTGGAGAATAAAACCGGGAATACACTTTGCAGCCAAAAGTAAAGTCATAGAGAAGTTTGCTCACGTTTCCCGACACATGAGATGCAGAGTTAATTAAAAATTGTTCTCTGTACAACAGGTTTGTTTCACTGGAAAATGTCACTGATGTAAGGCTGTTCTGCTCGCATTGCCAACTCCACGGAGCTGACTCCATTAGAGGCTTGCTGCTTCCCCCTCCCCACTGCTTTTCTCCCAATAATAAACTAGATGGGTCCGGGGTCCCACTTTTCTTATTGGAAAAGGAGCTTTAATGTTGGTGGGGTTGGAGCAGCCATTTTATGCCCCTCTCTTCCCTGTTTCTCTGCTCTACCAAAGCAGCCAACGCTCGCCCTGYGCAGCAGAAATGAGCTGTTTGCTCCTACGGGCACGGTGCTGGCAAAAGATTCCCAATTAGATAAATATATTTTTATAAAAGGATTTTGCAGAGGAGTTGCCTCTAGCAACTGCAATCATCCTGCGTACCCTCGTTTTCCGAAGGGGAAGCAAAGCCATGCGGGCGGGTGTGTAAGATGGAGGCCAGCGCTGCGRAACGACCAGGAAGGGGCCCGCGCGCCGCTGGGAAGGCCAAAGAGACCCTATTTTAAACCACAGTGCAGCAGGGTAAGAAAGAACATACATATATAGAGAGAAACCTATAGATACTCGCACACATCAGCTGCTGGGCAGGGGTACTTCTGGGGAATGCAACACTTGGCCTCATCCAAACCAAGGGGAAAGGAGGGAAAGAAGGAAGAGGCAGAAAAGCAGGTACTTGCTTGCAATTTAGGAGAATTATTTCCTTAAAAAACAAAAATCCACCATCACATCTAGGGAGGAACAGAGTGAAAAAGATCAAAATGCTGGAGAAGATGCCTGAAGACATGGAAAGGACTCACACGGGGATGGCTGCATCCAGGTCACAACCCTCCAGCAGCACAGCATGGAATGGGGCTCGTATCCCACCAGGATCCTCCCTCACCAGCTCCCAGCCTCTCCAGGTGAGAGGAACCTGCCTCCCTGTAACCCAGCGAGTTAAAGGGGAACATACTGTGGAGCCCAGCACAGACCGGGAGGCTAAACAGGACCATTTAACAAATAATTACGGGGCCTTTATATGGACTGGCATTTGTAATCCGCCTTCATCCACTTCTCTGTGCACAGTTTAGAATTACAATGCTGAGGGGATCACAGGGATTCATGGAATAATGTCCTGCGTTTGAGTGCAGAGCAGACAGTCTCTGAGGGGTTTAGACAGTGSATTTGATACTCTTTTCATGAAACATTTACCATGTTGTACAAAAGGGTTTGCCCCGCCTGTACCTTAGCGAACGCAGCGCAGCCGCTGCCGCAGTCGCTCGCATGTGCAGGATGTTTGCAGCCATTAAAAGTGATGAGAAAAAAGCCTGAGCTGGATAGGTTCTCCTGGATTAAAACTCAGTTACGTGTGGGCCGGAATAGTATCTCCAGAATAAATCTGCCACCCCATAAAACAGAGTAGGGAATCAGGAAGCAGCATCTTGCATTTCAACAAACGCTCACTCCCCGCAGTCCTCCGCCAGCCACTCAATACACAGGTTCCAGGCATCTGTATTTTTATCTTAACTGCGTGGGGAAGATAGTCCTAGGGCAGCAGTGCTGACCCGATACCCGGGGACTGCGGGGACGTCSCCAGCCCTGCAAGAGACTCCCTCACTCCGCAGATAAATCAGGGTCAGGAGAGGCTGCCGCTCTTGCTGCTCTGCTCCCTGGTTGCAGCGATGCCTCCACGACAGGCACCCTCTCGGCCTAAGACTTCAGCAAGTACTTTTATTTATAGATTTATTTATTTAGTCCTTTATTTATTTATTTTTAAGGGGAGAGCTTGGCTAGATGAATGGACTCTGGTCTGGTACTCAGGAACAAATGTTTGTGCACACTAAATGCTACTGAGTAGCGGTGCTCTTAAAATAACCCAAATAAATATTTCTGTTTCAGAGGAACTTTAAGCAAAGGTTTGTCAAAAATCTTTCAGGAGTTAAAAAGGAGAGAGAAATTATCTGAAGTCGAATGAAATATTTGGTTTGATTATAAATAAAAGGCTGCGCTGTCGTGTTAAGTGTCTTTTAAACATTCCTAAACAATGCTGGAAGAAATTTTAAAAAGACAGTTTGCCAAAACAATGGAAATAAAAATAAAACACTTTGTATAGAAGCACATGCAAAACGGTTTCATCTTTTTCATACTTTTTTTCCTATATCAATAATTTTCTGGAAGTGACACTGGCTCAGTACATTGCAGTGCTGCCTAATCTGCCGCTTTTGCAAAAAAAGAAAGACTTAACTACATATTCAGTTCTAATCAGGAAGTCTCAGTTCCGTGCCCTTTTAACACATCATATAATTAAATGCTTTACTTTAAGCACAACTTCAAATCCGTTTGATTTTGGGGGAGTTAAGCACAGGCTCAAACCAAGCAAGCGCCAAGCGCTTTGTGGAGYGGGGCTGCAGCCGAGTGCGGTGCTCCACTCAATGGGCTCCTGTAGGAGGAGAAGTGAAAATAAAGCACAAAGCAATAAACAGAAAAGCGGCCCGGCACTCGGCGCTTTGTTTGCACAGGGTTTCTAAGGTCTGTTTTGTGGGCCTGAAAAGGCGCGTTGTTCGGGAGCGGGGCTCGCGCTCGCGCCGCAGCCCCGCTCAATAGCGGGGACGCAGCGTGCGGCCCTTTCTGCCGCGGGAGCCGTAATCACTCCCCTCCTCAAACTGCTGCTCCCTTTGACTGACAGAATTAGAAGCAATCCACATATTGGAGGGGAGAAAAGAAAGGCAGGCCCATTTGGTTGTCAGACTGTGGGTACATACACAAAGCTTTTAGCAGGAGAAAAAGAAGAAGGATGAAGAAAAAGTTGTTGCTCTCCTAAATCAAGTCTATATTAATGACATGAATGACAGGCTTAAGGGGAAAATTATAAATCTTTCTTTCCAGCTTTTTCTTTTATTGCCCAGCCACACATTTCATCTTTCMGGAGAGCGGGGCCGCTAAACCCGCAGCTGACAGACACGAGTGCGGCAGATCAGCTGCAACGAGCCGAGCCCGGGGCGAGGAGGAAAACGACCCCAGGGTGCTGCCCCCCCCGCCCTGGGGACTCGCCACCCTTCGAGGGCCACATTGGGGTGCAGCAGGGAGCTCTGCTCCTCCCCGGGGGTGCCACCAGCATCCGGAGCGACTCCGGAGCCCCCAGGGCCGTCAAGCCGGGCAACAGGGCCCTGCCACGACACTGTGCTCCGGATTCCTGCGGGAAAGAAGGCACTGCTASTAACCAGACTGTCCCCATCTCCCCAGGAGCCCGTGTCCCTCTGTAGTCGCAACAGAAAATAGAGGAGACGACAGAGAAAGCTCCGTGTCGTACAGGATAACAGAAGCCTATGCATTCATCTTCAGATGTTGATGATTCTTATAAATTTCCCCAGTGTCAGGCTGTGCTTCCCCTGGAGACAATATAACACAACTGGGAGCCCTGTTCTCTGTGGTGTGTATATGTACGCTTATATATATAGACACAGATACAGACACACTCACACAGAGGCTCATTTTCTGTATTAGTCTCTGGTGAAAGACCATTATGATCATGTAGAACTGCCCGTGCTCAGACACACTGCAACTTCCTCAGGCTTTACTGTCTGTGACCACTCCACTTATGTTTTATAGTAGCCTAATTTTAGACGATCCACTTTAAACGCTGACACACAGTGTTAAGTTATTCTGCAGGTGAATGAGTAGATATAACATTTCTCTGTGTTCTCCAAAATCGTGTAGTATTATTAACTGGATTTGTCATTGGCACGACTGTCTGGAGAAATTAATCTATTTTAAAATGGTCCTTGATTTCCCATCACCAGTAACACTGAATGCGTAGTGTTTGGGGAGTGTTTTTTTCATGAATGAAGTAGAGGATTAAAAAATTAAATGGTTTCATTTGAAACCTYCTGCACAGCTTAGTTTATAATAATAAAAGGCAATGATGGTACCTTACAAATCAATTGAGGGGAAAAACAGAATTAAGAAACAAATCAAAAGGAATATTCCAGGCGCTGCAGGGCCTTGCAGTCTGGCTCTGTCCATGTTACACAGCCCAAATGGACACAGTCCCCACTTATTTTTTTTTTGCTAGCACTGGTACCATAGATAATAAAAGTGACTTGATTTCCTGTAGCTCCTTTCACTTAAAGGGCATCCGAAGATTTCACAGCGGTAGGACAGCGCACAAAAACACACGTTTACTGCAATGAAGAGGCACAGAAAAGATAAATTTGGGGAGGAAATGCTAGCGGAAACACCCTCTCTGTTGTGACAAACAGGTTTTTAAGGCAGAAGACACGCCAAGGACCAGGCATGGTCCTGGGGAGATGAGCTGGGCCCGAGGGCACTCGCCCTCCCAGGCGGCCACGGCCACTCTCGGTGCTCTGTGCGGCTCGGCGTGGACCCGTGTCACAGGGAGACGTCCCCGTGCCAGGCAGCAGCTCCCGCCTCCCCGGCTCAGTCTAGCACATTAAGAAACCACCAGCCCTGCTTTTTCCAGGCCCTGCTCCCAAGGCTCCCTAATGTGTCCCCGTTACCCCACGGCAGGCGCAGTATAAATAGCTACCAGTAGATGACAGAGGGGACATGGAGGTGACAGCAGTGTCCTCGCCCGCTCCCGCTCGCCAGGGCACCATCCCTCGGGATGGCACCGGGACAGGCGTGGAGTGGCAGAGACGTGGCTGCCAAGCAGGGYAAGCTCTCCAAGCTCCCCCAAATCCCCGCGCGGGCAGACGCACGGGTGAATATTTATCTGAGCCAAGCACTAACTCCAGGTTAATCAGGACTTGGCAGAATTTAAGAGCGGGACACAACTAGAAGCTGATGCGGTTCAGCGTTCAGTGTTTCAGCAAGCTCTCTCCCCAYGGTCTCTCCTGAAACCCTCCAGCAACACTTGTGCTACCCAGCTCAGGGATAAGGGAAGGGATTAAAAACCAGTCTCCCGTCTCATGCTGATTCTCTTTGCCTTACTGGGCTCCTACAGCCAAAGCAGCAGAATACGAGCAGGACGCCCAGCTCTGGGCACCACAACTTGAGAAAGACATAGATGGATTGGCAAGGGGCCAAGGAAGAGCAAACAGGATGATAAGAGGGTTGGAAAACACGACCTGCAAGGAAAGGTTGTAGGAATTGGGTTTGTTTAGTCTAGGAGAGAAAAGAATGAGCAAAGATATGATAACAGTCTTCCAATATGTAAAAGCTTGTTACAACGAGGACAGTGATCAATGGTGCTCCGTGTTCACCGCAGAAAGGACAAGCAGAAATCACCTTCGTGTGCAGCAAGGAAGGCTGAAGCTACGGAATGGGTAAAAAACCTTTCCCTAGGGGCAGAGAAATACTGAAGAGACTGTGCAGGGCAGCTTGAGGCTTTCCTGCTCTGCTAGCTGAAGAGCAGGTTAATGAAAAGGAGCAGGTTAATGCAAAGGAGGCCATGTGCCTCCCAGACCCCTTCCCGGCCGGGCTGTTCCCATTGCTCCTGCTCAGGAGCTGTAAAGAAGCTGGGTTCAACGCTGATCTGCAATTTGCTGAAGGCACATGAGGCAGGAAAGAAACCAAATTCGCGCTGTTTCGACCGACATTGGCTCCCCACCATTGACAGCAGGCCAGCTTTGGGGTCTGGTCTTTATCCCACTGAATTCAATAGGGAATTTTTCCGCTGGCTTCAGCGGGGTCAGTAATAAGCCACCGTACGTGTCGGTGCCGTTTGCCAACGCGAGACAAACCGGCCTGGCTAAGTGCTGTCTGCAATGAGAAATCACTGCTCCCCTCCCTCCTCCTCTCCCCCAAGTCCATTTTCAGACCATAACCACATTTTAATGAATAAAAAGTTGTTGTTTCAAATCCTTGCAGAACTGCAGTCCCTGCCAAGCCTGTTTTTCTTCTGGAAAGACAGATGGATGTGCTCACATTATGGTAGTTGTTTTTTGCGTGCCATATATTTTCAGTGATGTTCATGAAACTAGAATTAGTGACACTAATAATGACAAATCAGAGGGCTAATATTGTTTAACCCTGTTAAAGAGTGTTATTACATTTACATGTTCCCACAGAGTAAATGCTGTTTGGCTCAGACATATGTCTTGCTATCTGTTTATTTTTATGAATCAGAAATGAATCAGCAGTCAGTCTAAGAGTGTCCCGTAGATTTACTTGTATCGTATACCATTTTAGAAAGGGGAAAAAAAACGGAGCTTTTATAGAACTGCTTTGTGTTCRGCAGAGACATAATAACATTATTAAATTAATTATAATCAATGAGAAGGAATATTCCAGGTCTGCAAGGACTTACCCCAGAATGCTGAGCCATAAAGAGGGCTAGACGGGGCTCTCGCTGATGTAATGCTCATTCTTATTCAGATGGTGAAGACAAAACTAAGCCTTCAAATTAGATCTTATGTGTGCGGCTGTCTGGTTTTCACTGTTTATGAGCAGATACACGACTGCCGTGTTCTCAAGCCAACAGGTCTTTGAGCATGCAAGGAACAACAGCACAACATTGTCTAGAGCATCTAAGTCCCATTTGTAGACAAGACCTCAGTACTTTAGGGCTGGGACATGATTCCCTGTCTGCACTGCCCTCAGCAGAAAAATAAAATGACAATGATTGCTCTGTTGTTTCCATCCACGTTCTTCTTTGGTTTTCGTATTTCTGATAATTCTTTGACATCTGATATTTTCTTCAGTATTTTGGGGACTTTTTTTGAGAAACGGGCTAGGTTCCTTGCATGAGGATTTGAGGAGWATCATCCACTCTTTGAGTTACTTGATAGTTCTTCATATTTAGGTGTTTTGGCAGCTTGTTTGTAAAAGGATGACAAACAGGACTGATCGTCTCTGCCTTAAAAAAAAAAATCAATATATTGCTTCAGAAATTTGACAAAAAAAGTTATGTAAGAGGTAAGAAAAGCATCACACTTTCTTAGAGCATTAAACATTCCAAGAATTACAGAAGGTAATTTAAATTCAACTCAGCCACTACTGTTGCAATATTGAGGTTTTAAAGTCAGTTTATTTATATTTTAACTTTGCAGTTCCCCATAAGGCATGGTCAAAGTCTTTAACAGAATCACTGACATTAGGAATTCTCGTCCTCCTTTTCCCTTGCTCCTTATCAAGTGTACTTTGTTTCCTGCAATGGTTTATTGGGACCATCTGCATCTCCTCCTGTTTTCTCTCAGGCATGGAGATAAGATTTCACCTTTGGATGTCTGGTTGAAGTCCAGCTGGCAGTCTGGATGTGTTTGGTGGCTGTGGCTCGGTGCCTGTTGCATGCACGCGCTAGGCTCACATGGTGGCGACAGAAAAACCCACGTGAGAACCACCCTTCGTGTGCAGGACCAGCTTCATTCTCCTCTTTGAGGCTGTGGCTGAGAGCTCCAGATCAGGCTGCCTGAAACAAATTCCCCCAAATCCCTATCCGAGCGATTAAATAATCGTCTGGGTTTTACAGAGAGCCTGAAGCCCTCTCTAATGTTAGACAGGATGCTGAGGTTGGCTCAGGACAACAAGTGCACTCTCTGCCAAATCAATACCCAAATTGCTTTCTGGATTTTTTCCAACTGCTTTTGGACCAAATTATGTCCCTGCAGCTGCCTCTCTTTATGGTCGCTCCGCACAACTGGCCTTATTGCTGATGCCAGTGCCTGACCCGGGAGCACCGTGCTTGCTCCCTGCATCCTCCAGGAGCCCCAGGGCTCCTGCCCATGGTGCATCCTTCTGGTAGCTCCAAAAGGACTGGGCACTTCCATCCAGGAAGCCCAGGGCTGGGGAGACACCGTCATGCTCCGGGATGCTACTGTGTCCATGCAGCTCAATGGAGCTTCTGGATATCCAGCTATCTTCAGCAAGCTTACTTTTCTCCCCGATTTGCGGTTTCTGCCTTTTTTTTAGTACTTGAAGCAAAAAGCCTTTATTTCGGTCTTTGGAAGTGATAACATTGTCTACTGAGGCCAGCCCAGCTGGGTAACCTGGTTTATTTGCAGCTGAGGTCTGGTAAAACACGTCAGCAAATGGTTAGAAGGCGAAATGAGCCCCTCCAGTAGCCGGCAGGGACCGACGTCCCRGGGAGCCGGCGGAAGGATGGGAAGGGCTCCCCTCGCAGCAGCTAGAAACCCTGCAGGAATGTGACAGGCTTTGCAGGTAACAGAAGCAAAGGCAGCTCCTTCTTCCTCCTTGCCTCTTTCCTTCCTTCCTTCATTTTGGAGACACGWTACCCACAAAGAGGGTCAAGTATCTAGTTAAATGAAGTGTTTTCAAGGTGCCAGTGTGAAGGTGTGCAAGGCAAAAAAACCAACCAGCTCTAGCCTCACTGCACGCTTTCCCAAGGAACAGCTCGTGCGCTCAGTCTTTGTTTCTTTGCTTCCTTTTTATTCTCTGAATATATATATATATATCTATGCTATCTCAGAGAGCAAGAAGAAACGGCTAATCTTTGCTCTGCCTATTTGATGTTTCAGAAAAGCCAAAGAGACGAGTCTGTAAAAGCGCTTTCTCTGTTTGTTAGATTTTTTTTTCTTAAACACAGACTGTGAGTCTCAGAAGACGTCAAGGACTCAGGTTTCTCTTTGTTTTTAGTGCCTGGCTGCTTCTACTGTGTTAAAGTGTCAGCTCCAGATAAATAGGGGAATGAAAACAGAGAAGGTCTATTTAAGAGAAAATGTCTGTCCTTCAAAGTCTGGACAGATAGAAGCAGATTTATTATCCCCTGGGTAACATCCAGGGAATGTTTTGGAGCCTGGAGGCAAAAAGTGGATACTGGAGGCACAGTCCTCAGTGTGTTTCTGTGTCCTCAATATTGCAYGGAGAAGAGAGCGGCTTCACTTCCAGAAAAGTGAGAAGCAGGTTAAGTCTGGAAGCAGCTTCTTGCACCAGGGGCTGCTGAGGCAGCGTCCACGTGAAAGGCCCAGGAGGGGTCAGGAGGGCTGGGAAGGGCAGGTGGACACGGTCAAGGATGTCGGGAGTAGCTGCTGGCCAAGATAAAGGGGCTTGGGGGGGATGTACATAGGAAAGGCTGGCATGGGAGGGCAGTTTCTGGACCTTGACAGGCAAAGTGGTCTTCTCTAAATCACTTGAGTGTGATTTAGCTAACAGCAGCTTATACAACCATTTCAATTAACACGGTGCAGTCTTCCTTGTTTAGACTCATACGACTGCCTGAGAACTAATGAATTGATTTGAAAAATAAGTAGGTGTCTATCTCTCAGAGCTATATGGAGAAAAGTTCAAGAGAAAAATGGCCTCCTTCATCAATTCACGCCAGAAATATTTCACATGTGTTATTTTCCCTCATGAACCTTTTCTCTAAGCAGTGCAAGGCAGCCCTGCCTCGGAGGGGATGCCCAGATCCCRCTGAGCAGCACTGGCTCCACGCACTGGGGGCAGCTCGGATTATTTTAAAACAACAGCACATTCATAATTGCACTATATGTAGAATCCAAACTAATACATAAGAGTTACCATAACAACAACACCTCGACACGGTGCTTGCACAAATACCTAACACATCTTAAGGAAAAAGATTCAAAACCCTGTTGGGTGAAAAAAATTATCCTTTGAAGAATAGACCATTGAAAACAGTGGTGCCTGAGTCATAATTTTGTAGCAGGAAATGTGGGCAGGAGAAAAGGCTTTAGCAAATCATTTATTAGAATTTTATTGCTGTTTCACCTAATCCCATGTCTAGCRAGCCAGCATTTGGCTATGCAGAGACTGTCACTCCCTTGCTGCCTGATAGGTCCCAACCAGCATGTGCAGGAGGGACTCGCTGCAGTTGGTGACGCCAGAACAGAGCCCTGTGGTGCAGGAAACTGTAGAAACATGGCAACAGAAAAAGGAAAAATATCTCATTTTTAGAGCTAAAACAAAACACAACCAGACTCAGGCACCGGGGGAATAAAATGCACTGAGCAATAGAGTCAAATGACAGATTTTCTCCATGAATATGGGGTTGTTGACAGGTGTAGCTATCAAAATAATCTGAAGAAAACAGAAGTGATGGGAGCAAAGATGAGCGGGGAATAACGCGTTGAGGACAAGGGCAGTTGGTTGGGGACAGGGGGGACTATTGGGGARCTGACGGGGTGGGCTGAAACAAGAGGTGACTCCGGGAGTTTGGCTCCTGGGGACCTCTGCTTCGCACCAGTGCCCACTTCCATGGTGCTGCCTTCCCATCCCATGGCTGCTGCAGGTCTCCTATGAAGTACCACGTTCCAAAGACTTCTAGGCCCACCCAGTCTTCCCTTTCCCTTCCAAAGGAATTCTTCCACCTAGACAGTGTGTAACGAGATGTGGTGCCGAGAGAATATTCCCTGCCGTGGAGGAGTGACTCGGCAGGGTGAACCCTCTCCACTCCCATCATTATTCCTCTTCCCCTTGCAAGTGAAGTATCAGACTTCAGGTTTCCTTTAAGTTTCCATAAGGGCTGTTCTAATATAGATCYCTGCTCTTTTATTTACTCCCAGAAGAACTACGCTTGGTTTTGCTTACAGTACTTCACCCTACTGCAAATAAGAGCTCAAGTCATTGCTTTTCTGCTTGCTTTGATAGTGATATTCAGCAACAAGWTTGTTTGTGTGTCCTAAAACCAGGAAAACTAGCCTTTTCTATCAGTTTTAGGTTCCCTCTGCGGCTGATGGAGCGAGGAAAGGCTTCTCCAGAGCCCATCCTGCTTTGGCTGTGAATCATCTCACAGTGTCTCTCTCAAACTATGTGCATGGGAAAGAGAAATAAGACACAACAGCAAAACGTAGGCAAGGATGCACGGAGAGTGGATGAGAATCACACAGGGTGCTGGGATGGGAAGAGAATCTRGATTTCTTGAAAAGACCTGCTTTTTTGTGTGTTTTGTAGCACATGGCTCTCCTCTCTGTCAAATCAAAGGCCTCTGACTGATATTTCCTCCTTCTTTTCCTTTCCAGTAGTTGCATGTTAATTGAGCACTGAAAATTTTCCAGAGCAATTGCAACACCAGAAATCTCTAAGTCAGATGGAAAGAACTCAATATTTCAGCCAATGTGAAGCATCCAGCAAAAATAAGCATGTGGGAAAAAGAAAAAAAGGAAATTGGGCAGATAAAATTGCTGAGGGAAGTTTTAGGTGAACCAAGAAGAGCAGATAGGGGCACTGTGCGAAGGCTAAAGAAGGAGCCTGGCCTGCCTTGAAGGCGGCTTGTCCGCTGTCTTGGTTTTGCTCCAAAGCTGGAAATTTCTGCGCAGTTCAGTGCGCTGAACACCAAGTTGGCTCTTCGTGTGGCCACACAGGCTACCGAAGCAGAAACTGCTAATAATGATAACTGAGGACTAAACTAGTTATTGTATACGACCTGATTAGACCTTGAATAGAGCCTTGTTTGGGACAGGGAGTTGGACTAGATGACCCCCATAGGTCCTCTCCAGCCTAGCTTTTTTTCTGATTTTCTGTCATGAGTTACTGCTGAGGAGCTGCAGAGATTCAGGAAAACAACACTTCTACCCTGTGGACAAAAAAACCCCAACAACTAACTGAACAAAAAAAAAAGCCATTTCCAACAGTTGTTTCCTTTTATTATCAGAAAGACCTAGGCTGTTCTAAAACAAACCAAAATCAAAACCAAAACACACAGGCAGAAATCCTGACCAGAGAGTAAGGGGAGGACAGGTTGATCAGGTGATGTCCCAGATAAACCAACTCTCTGTGGCTAAATTCACCTTGAAATTCCATTCAAATTGGTGTAATTCAGGGCATGGGAGCTTCTCCTTCGGTGTGTTTTTCTGGTAAACGTTTTCTTTAAAAATATACGGACCAGGATGATTGCAGCTGCTGTTCTCTTTCCAGCAGATAGCTGCTGTAGGGCCTAAACATTTGTAGATGTGCCCCACAGCCCTGAAATCCTGGAGCAAAGAGAAGGTCCCTACAGAAGAATTGCCCCCTAACTGGGTGCTAGAGAAGCTCCTTCTCCACTGCTGCTGTGTTTTCCTTCTCGTTTATCTGCCTGCTAAGAAAGAGGCAAAGCCAAGTGACAGATGAGCTACAAACACTGCAGATCTTGCTCCTGCTGCTCTCCCACAGCAGTCAAGGAGCGATGATTGCCACACCAGCCCATCAGTGTTTCTTTCCTTGTGCAGAATCCATCGCAGCTGGGACACCCAGACCAGCGTCCTGCGTCCTTCCATGGCCTGCACGGCTGTGTCCATAGCTGCCCTCTGCGTGAGGGACACGGATGGTGCAGAAACACCACATGTGCATGCCAGTCTTGAGAATATTTTTGAGAATATTTTTCTCCTCCCACAGATGGTCCTAGAGGGAGTTGGAGCCAAGGTGAAGGCTCCAGGGCATGGGCTGGCGCTCCAAGGAGCCCCAGCTCAGGGGCAGAAGAGTCATCAGATGCATATGTCCATATGGGGACATACATACGGACATATATGGTCCATATTCATCAACGCAGCTGAATTTCTAACCACAGCGAGGTGGCCATCCACAAACCCAGGCACGCTGCGGCCAGATGGGAGCTGCCCCTCAGCACCAGCGAGTGAAGCGAGGCAGCAATGACACCTYGGGAAGTGTCTCCGTGCCACAGAAGAGCAAACTTTGCTGAAAACAGGTTATCAATGGGACCCCAGGAGACCAGTCACTGTGAAGCTCTGCTTCATTCCAGAAATGTTTTGGAAGCAATTACTTCATCTTGTTCTTTATTCACTGCATTCACTTAACTGATGACATTATAGCTCAGTCCATTAAGTAAATGGGTTATATATTTTCTCCAAGTTTTGGTGAAGCAATGTTGCATCCTATGTTGTTATCGCTGTCAGCAGTCGATGGGGACGGGGACAGATCTTCATTTGTTTAGTGAGGGTTACCTCTGCTGAGACCATAAATATGATATATCTGGCTCTGGGTCTTTTATAACATTTGAGCAGGATTTAAAAAAAAAAGAAGAAGAAAGCAAGTGTTATTTTCACAAAAATTCCTGGCAGCTGTACCGTTTATTATGAGAGGAAAAGGGAGCAAGAAAAATTGGCATGTCATTTCTTAAATGAATTTATATCCTCATTTCCTTTAGAAAATGAATCCATGCTCTATCTAGCCATTTTCCATCACTCTGCAGGGGCAAAGTTTGCAGAGCACAATTGAAATACACAGTTATAGCACAGGCCCGCGTGCCATCTACGGGTTTCATAATAAGATCTTCCCCCACCCTTACTGCTGGTAGCGCTTATAAAGCTTTTATTTTCCATCAGTTAACCATGCAGTAGGTCTTAAAAGTCAGTGGCAGCAGCTCAGAAAATAATGAGGGACGCATGATCAAAATGCTGGTCACCGGGGCCAAAATGCCTGCAGAAGCCGTGGCCCCACTGCGAGCGGGACTGCTCTGGTCCTTATGTCCCCAGGTCACCCAGCTTTTTGTGTCCCAGGTTTCTTTTGTCCCTTTTAACAATGACTCAGGAGCCCAGAAGGACCACGCTGGGGAGGAGATTTGCCAAAAGATAAGCAAATTTGGGAGCCAGTAAAAAAGCTTTGCTTTSGGAGCTGTCACCGAACGCTGTCAATCAGAAGTTTCTCACAAAATCTCCAAAGCAGCCTCCTACTCCTCCAYATCCAGCCGCCTCCTCTGAGGGGTGGTGGTTAATATGCTAAATACAACACAACCGCTTGGAAAGCATTCTTCATTTTGAGTCACCACCTTGCTATTTTTGCAGCCGCAAATACAGACTGGTGGAGTTGATGTCATTAATGCAATCTACATGGGAGCAACCCGGGGAGCTTGGGGTGACGCGCTAAGGAAGCGGGGATCCCTGRAAGGGGGATCCCTTCTGCGCCAGTCCGGGCGCAGGCAGTGAAATGCCTTGGAGCCAAGAGAAGAAGGGGATAATGGCATTAGGGGAATGAATTAGAAGGGGATAACTGCGCTCTAATGGCATTTCAGGTTCACCGAGGTTTGTATTTTAAACCATTATCAAATCAGCAAAAGGAAAACAAAGAAAGGAGAGAGAGAGGAAAAAAAAAAAAAAAAACAAAAAAAGGAAGAAAGGGGAAATGTTCAATTTGTTTTGGATGCAACCCTTTTATTCTTTTTGTCTGAAAAATTAAAAACCGCTCAGGAAAGCTATGTCAATCCCCGAAGCTGTTTCAAAATGCAAAGCAAAGGCTCGTGCCCAGCAGGAAGCTCGCTGGGACGGTGGCAGACGGGGCGGGAATGCCAGACAGGAGGCACTGGAAGCCTGACAAACGCATTCAGGGAGGTCCTGAATGCAACAAAGCCGGGACCCCAAACCCACAGACTGTCCCGATTTGGGTCAACATATGGCTCACTGCACCATCTTTGGCCAACCTCGGCGTGTTCCAGCCTCCGGGGTGGCATATGCTATTTTCTCACATCAAAACCGAGGCATGAATGGCACTAAGGAGGGAGCAGCTCCCGTGGCGGGACCTCCRGCATGTGCCTCTATGGCCGTTGCCTCTGCGAGGGCTCGTGCGCAGCTCTCTGGGACGGACACACRGCCCCGAAGGAGCGTCCTGGTGCATCCCGGCTGTGCTCTGGCTGTTGTGCGAGCAGGCAGCGCCCGGCGCTGCCCGGTCCCTCCGTCACGTCAGCCAAGTACGAGACATCTCCCTGACAGGGTGTCAGATCTCCCCTGCCGTCCCCCTCATTCCCCAGCAGCAGGGAGGGTCTGGACTGCAGCTACCGAGGTCTCCACACACACAAACGTTTTTCCTCCAGCGCTGCCGTGAAGCAAGGCCTGGAGCGGCTCTCCATGAGGAGGCGGCGAGACGTGGGCCTGTGGCGCTTGAGGCAGCCGCGGCGCCATCTTGCTACCGGCTCTGCTGCCCTCGGGGCAGAGCGCGCCCCGAGACCCAGAGGCGAACAGAGGAGCACCAAGGACACCACAGACTCAGTGGGAAAATTGAATGGTTTCCACAGAAATGTGGAAAGGGGACACGGGGCTGCACCACGGATCGGAACAGCAGTCACGGGAATAGGGAGGAAAACAGGCCGGGGGCAGCCACGGCGCCGAGCGCTCCATGCACAAGGGCTGTACAAAGCAAAAGTATAAGGGATTTGATAATAATCCATCTCAATTTATCCATCTCAGAGTTTTAAAGGAATAGGAAACAGAAAAAAAATGGAACAATCTCCCCTATCCAAGGAGAAGAGACCTTCAGGAGGAGCACAATCACAGGCTGGTTTTGCTTCTATTTTCAATTTTTCTTAAGAAAAAGGTAGAACAGTGCCTAAGAGCAAATTATATTAATGAAATATTCAATCAAAATATTAATGCTCTGTGAGAAGAACAAACTATTCAATCTACAGATRCCCTTGTTTTTAATGGAGTAACTCCACAGGGAATACTTTCCCTTTTCTTCAGCCTGCAATACAAAGAGATCAAAGATTTTTCTCTCCAACCTTACTTGGACTTCCAATCCAATGCAGTTGTTCCAGTTATTAAAATAATAAAAAAAAATCTCTCAGGAAATGAAAGTTAAAAGAATACTTGCTTCACTTAATGATCCCTCCTCTCTGATATGTTTCACATATTTGTGTCAGGTGTTACAGTTGGAAGCAGCTGCTATTGTATTGGTGAATATTTGCTTTTCTATTTGGAGTTTGCACAGTCCCTATCTCACGAGGGTGCATGCCAACAATTTCAGTGCTGGAAACCACAGAAATAAACACAGGAACAACTGTTCTGCATTACTGCATAGCGACCAGAAGAAAAGGATTTTTTTCCTTCTTCTTTCCTAATGACTCACACCTTCCAAAATCACATAATCTAAAGTCCATGCAACCTGCCTTTCCTCTTGAAAGTCACTTCTCTGTTTTTCCCTCTCCAACCAACCAATTTAGTAAAAGGAATCTGTGTCTCTGTTCTTTATATTCTGTCTTCCATATGAAGTGACAGGAAAACCTCTAAAGGTTTCAGTTGGCTAATTCCTCCCCAAGCTCCCATTTCCCTGTCCCCTCCATGGCACAAGGAAACACTGTGTACAGGGAAATATCTTCCCCGAAGAGTTATACCAGAAAACTGCATCCACTGCAGATAAATCTGTAAAAATCCCAGCCTCAGTATTATTCTGGAATAAAAATGATCTTATTCTGGAAGTAAGTCTCTGTGTAGCGGTGGCTTTTATTGCAGAACCCCCGTAGGGATTTATCCTGGTGCAACTAGCATGGAATAGTTATTCTGGCACAACTACGCAAGGAGATTTCTCCACCTAGGCGAGCCAGGAAGGACAATCTGTCCAKCAAGGACTTGAGAGAGTCAAAACTACAAGGTGCAAAATAATATTGGGATTAGGAGTGGGGCCATTTTTTTGTTCCCTGAGCTGTTTTAATCATTACTGTCATTAACCTTGCTTAGCATTAGCCCAGGATGGCAAAGGCTTTGGAGCATGGAACAAATGCCTCAACTACAGGGCAAAGCTGGTTTCCCTGAGGTTAAGGACCATCAGCCTTGTTTGAATTAGGTGTACAGCTCAGTATGCTTTTTGGACACATATGGCTATTCTTAAGTGTGCTTTCTCCAAATATCTGTACATTCTGCCCTGCAGTGAATTTAAGACTTATCTACAGTGTAGACACTATTACAGTCTATTCTTCATTACTCAGAATAATGGCAAGGGTGCAGGGAATCTCATCTCCCAAAATAAAGCACATACAAATTAGGCTAAAAAAACGTATATTTGGTGTAGATCGTAATGGCAAGTTCTTGCACGGAGGAGGTCCTACCGAGATCAGCTACTAGGTTAGGTAGCAGCGAGCAGCGCCGAGCRCTGGACCCTTTCCCAAGCCCCTTGAGTTTTTCATCCATCATTTACTTCCCAAGGAAGTAGATCCAGAAGGAAGATCCAGAGGGATCAACGGTCCCTGCGAGGACCTTGCTGGGACCTGCTGGAGCCCTTGCTTGGCTGGCATGGCCAGGGTGCAGTGCAGAGACAGCTCTGGTGCCAGTGCCAACTGCAGCATCTCTCTGTCTTGCCTCTCCTCATCCTTACGCCTTGGTTTCCCATATTTCTAGAGGGAACGTAAAACTGCTTTGGGGATTAATTAATTGATGAATATAGAGAGGTTGGAAAGTGTAAAGCACTACACAGGGAGTTAAGTGTTATAATTAGGAGCAATTCTGATCTTGATTACAATGAGGTAAAACTGGAAGTCCTACACCATAGTAAAAAGATTTAAACTGATAAAAAAAAAAAAAAAAGCAGAATCAAGGTCTTATGATTTTAAATGTAAACTTGGGCAGATTCCCTGCTGAGTTACATCTGCAACTGTAATAAGATCATGAAACATGACAACTTGTCATTTCAGCAAGAGATATAGGGAAAATGCCCTTTAAAAAAATTAAACAGGAAGGAAATTTTTAAAGTGTTTTCTTTGGCTCTGAAACATATGCCCGGGGAGAAACTGTTCTCAGCAATGCAGTGGATCTTGAAATATTTACTGGGTCTGGCATTTAACATAATCTTTCTTGTATAAACGATATAGAAGAAACACACATATTATCTTAGCCTGCAATCTAGTGTGAGGATGAGATGATATTTTAATAGGGCTGCATTCATCAACTGTAACAACAGCGGGAATGTGCTCCCATCCAACGTGCCCTGCAGGCAATGTAAATAAGAGCAAAGTGACTTGGACCATCAGATAAGGGMGGGAGCGGCAGGCAGCCAGACGGGCTGCTGGTGGAAGAGGCAGTTTGGGGAGGGTGACTCGGCCGGGAGAGCTGGGGCACCCATGGCTGGTGTTATTGGGTGCCCTCTCTCATTCCTCCATCCAACATGCACCCAACAAAGGTCCTCTTGGAAATCTGAACTTCTTACCTGTCTGGCAGTGGGGTTTGCATGCCTAGCCATTGACACTGCTGTTTTCAGAAGTAATTAAGCCTTTATGTTTTTTAATAGCTGAGGGCAACTGCTTTCCAGTTTTGTTTCTTTCCCTGTTGGATGCACCACGGAGCGGTGCCAAGAACCTCCACATTTTCTTCCAGCAAGAGTTGAGAGTTTGAGAACCGTGTTGGCCAAGGGACCAGGACGTGCCCAGCCATGCACCACAGTTGCAGACTGAAATCAGAAATGAGCAGGACACTCAGAGCCATCACAACATGGGCCTGAAGATTTTCTAGTAGAACTTTGAAGAGCAGAGGGAAGACAGAAAGGCCCAGATCCTCAAGCACAGGGATTGCTTGGAGAAACCCCCAGAGGAACCTGATAATGGAGATAATCAATACATGAGCTTTCCTTCAAACAGGCGTTCAGGCTGAGCACTGAGCAATCCCAAGAAAAAGAATAAAAGGAGGAAGCAATGGTACACAAGCAGCCACAGTAAAACTGAAATACAGACTCTCCAAGGAGGACTTGTCTTGGAGCATGTATTGCATTGAAAAGCATCAAGGAGAGTCCCCCTCACACTAAGCACTCAGGAATCACCCCGTTATGAAATACTTGACCCTTCAATCGCGGCGTTTCAGACGTACGGAACAATAAACACCGCACGTCCAACACTGCATGGAGGCGGCAGGGCGTGCGGGGCCCCTGCAGCCAGGATCTCCCGTGGGCACCAGGAGCCAGGCGAGCGGAGACGCCATCCCCAGTGCCATTCCCGMCGGGCTGTGGGCTAGCGTGGCCGGCACGAGGGACGCGCGGCCGGAGACCCTGTCAGGCTGGTGCTCCTGCATCTCCCCTGGAATGGCTCTGCCAAGGGGGCACAAAACAGCGGGCAGGGCACCAGGACACGCACAAGGCCACCTCTGAAGTCCCCACGACTTCACCGATTCAGGCAACAAGCTTCAAATTGCCGCCAATTGCTGTTAATTTGTGTACACGGCAGCCCAACTGGATACGCAGCCGGAGTGGCAGAGGGTAATGCCTGTTTTTTCAGGCCCTAATTTTATCCCACTTTTTAAAGCAGGATCTGAAGCTCCAAGGTTTCGACTTCCTCAGCTGCCCTTGTTAGGGAAGCAGTTGTGGTCGGGCGCCTTCCTTTTGCCCCAGCCAGCTGTCAGGAGCAGCCGAACAGCCCAAGGCAAAATCTGATGTGGGTGTAAGGAGCATCGTCAGCCAGGAAGTTAAAGCAATGGGTTAGAAACCCAGAGAAAGAAATGAGCTGATAATTGCTGAAGTTTTCCTATTCTGCTCGGTTTCCATAGTTAGATTCAGCCCTCTGCAGCCCTTGGCCATCTCCGCACCTTATATATCCGGATTAATCCTTTTGCACCTATTGCTTAATTACTCCCAGCAGCAGCTGTCTGGCTCTGCGCTCTACTCCTGGGGCACAAATCAGCTGGAAAACATCACCCCAAACTCTGGGTTGGAGATACAGAGATCAGCTGCGGCCTGAGAAGTGCGAGCCAGCACATAAAAGCACCCACGTAAAAGCATCCACAACTACCCCRGGTGAACTGGACAAAAAATACATATTGCCTATAAATTGTTCAGAGCGAAAAGGGAGGAAAAATCTCTTTATTACAACTTGTGAGTCCTGTAGGRGGATTCATTTAACGAGTAGTCTTTCCTGATTCAGGATGAAAGTTCTGCACTGAATGTTAAGGGAGGAGGTAGGGGAATGGGTCAGGCAATCTGAGATGACTGTCACAGATATTTGCTCATCTTGAGAATCTCAGTTTTAATGAACAAATTCCCTCATCGCCAAAAATATTTTCAACTGGAACAAAAATCCACTTCATTGTCAACAATTTTCAGTGGCATTTTGGGGGAAGTTCTGATGACCAGTTTTCCGGGGTAGGTTAAACCAATCCAAAAAGTTTGGCAGGAAGAGGAAAGCATAGAAAGGGRGTTGTTTAAGCATTTCTCTTTGCCAGGGGAAGCTGCCATCTCGCTGTGCCGCTGGCTCTGGGCRGCAGCAGCCGCCGGCGCTGGGCACAGGCACCAAGGCGCCCGGTTCCCACCTTGCTCGTGGCGCTGCCCGGCTCGCAGCCTGCCCCGCTGCAGCTCCCCAAGGCCCTGCGGCCCACAGCTCTCCAGGCATTTGCAACATGAATACAAGTACCTCTTTGGTAGCCTTTGTGCATGAAAGAATTTTCCTGGAGTCCTGATTCAATTAAAAACATAAATCTCTACACTAATATCAGCTTGGTTATTTTTATAGAGACTCTTAAAACTCAGCTTTTGCTAAGTGTTTGTGCACAGAACTGTCTCTCTTTGGAGGTCTCAGTCTGTGTCTTCCCTGAGGCATTCACTGAGTACAGACTGTCTGCTTATTAGGTAATAGTTTATACAAAGGCGGAATCTTTATTTAATAGTCAGTCTTTATTGATTCATGCAGCAGCAACGGTGACTAACAGAGCTGTGATTCTTGGGTACCTATTGGTATTTGGGGTTTAGGGTTTCTTTCCACTCTTTGCAACTCCTTCCCTCTGCTTCCCCCAAAACATGCCCAGGAATAGTTCTTTTAAAAATACAAAGGAATAAAATAAGAAAACTGTTATTTGGAGATAACACTATGCTTGCAGGAAATTTCATATCCTCCTATGTGTTAGACCTGCATCTATTTCCCAGCTGTTTAAAAGTTGCCCAAACCTCTCAATTTACCTACCATACTGATTATCTTTGTTTTTTTCATTATTTAGGAAATATGAGGTGAAGTCAAGCAAATGGTCTACCATAAAACAGTGGGCAATTCATAAGGACTGCAAAGCTCCAAGAATTAGCTATTCCTTGYCCATTTTACACTGTAAGCACATAGCACCCTACCCAGAACTGATCCGTATTCTGCTCTTTAGAAGGAGAAAGTCACAGTCATATTCGTATGTAGCTGATTACAGTACCTTTCAATCAGCCAGCAAAAAGAAACAGCAGGGCAGGAATCTCTAAAACAACAACAAAAGAAAACTAACATACACCTTCCTAGCAGTTCAAGACTTATTTCTAATTTTAAAACCCAAGAGGATCACACGGCCTGCAGTCCTGAATCACTCTGCTCCGTGCAGAGACTACTGAGAGCTTCATGGCAATGGGCAGAGCCCTTCAGCACGGTAGCCCATGGGCTCCAGCGCTCTGGCTCAGCGGGCTGCAGACTCGGAGCTCGAGGCTGCATGGAGAGGTGGTTGCCCCTCTCAAAGTGCATGGCCAGGAACTTGGAACAGGGCCACGCGAGCCATTTCTGGTGGATGAGCTTTTCCAAATCCTCTTGGTGTGCTGGTCGCACAGATGCAGGCACTAACAATTTCAAGCTTTGCTCTCAGTGGTCTGAAGTCATTACTGTTAATGGTGGGTCTCTCTTTTTGATGACTCTTTAAGAGGTGGGTATGACAGACAATGAAACCCCAGACCGTTGCCTACTGCTCAGGCCTTCCTTGGGCTCCTTCCTCATCCCTCTGCACAAGGAGCCTATGAACATTYGGCCTGGAATCTTGGCCTTGTTGAACCAAGCGGGAGTTTTGCTACTGGTGTCAGCGGGGCCAGGATTTTACAACAGGTCTTATTTCCCCAGGCTGAACTAATGGGAGTCAGAGCTCTTCCCACTGTAAAACCTAGCAGTTTTAGGGTCTAGTTCATTAGTGGGTCACAATCTGACACACCACAGACGATTTCTATAGAAGTTTGAGCGCAATAAAACCCAAGTATTTGAAATTCGAGCTTCGAGGCCACTCGGACTGCAACAACTATTCCTGTTCTTTATCTTTTGCTTCGCAATCCACCTTTAAAACCCCTTCCCATGGAGCCTGTCAGTGCTGCCTCCCCAGGGCTCCCTGTTGTGTGTGTTGTGTGCGTCCTCACGCCATCCCTGGGCAGCTGGTGCTCAGGCTGGATTCGACGGCAGCCCCGCGTCTCACCTGCAAACATAGCCCAGCCTTATTTTCCTTCCCTTAATGCATTCCAGCTGATGCCTGGGTAGTTAAAATCTTCAGCTCCTACCACTCTCCCTTTTGCACGCCTGTTTTATTTGCACAGTCATTTCACAGTCCAGTTGTTCTTTCTGGTCAGGTGGCCTATAAAATATTTCTGTTACTAGTTTACTCTCTGAAACATCTCCAACTGCAGCCCGTAATGACACAGCAGCCCCATTCCAGCCTCGCAGATCCCCGCTTTCAAAGCTAATAAATCCTTTTCCTTCTCAAACAGCTCTCTCCTCTCTCATTCTCTTCTCCCTTCCCCCAAACAATCTCAACAATCTCTGCTCTTCAATGTTAATACCTGTTATCTTCCATGGAAACTGCAGTTGCATCCATATCTACTTCTCAATGGACATTGCCTACAYATGCAGCTGAAGTTCTAGCATCCACACCAAGACAGAACAAGGAGCATCCCCTTCTTTCTGTCATTCCACAAATAAAACCTCTTCCTGACTGCGCTCTGGGACCGACGGCTTTGCTGTTAGGGCAAGCAAGGCTGGTTCTTATTTCTATCCATCATCCCTTAAGTCTCCTGCTCCCCAACTGCTTCCAATTTGTCTGGGAACAAGGATCTGGTTAGAGTCTAGGATTTCTACTTTTTAATTTTTTTTTTTTCCTACTGTACCCCATAAATATATTTAACTGGCCTTTCCCACTCCCACTGTGAGAAACGCTCCTGTCCCCTGCCCTGAGGGGCTGCAAACCAGAGTGGAGGAAGCAGCCAGTGCTTGGGGTTGATGCCATCCTTGGGCTTCTCATTGTGTCTGTGGACCCACAACGCCCTAAGCTCCCATGACTACATTTCCATAGCGGATATTTCTGTGTCAGTGGGAGTGTGATGGTAGCTCATGTGGTTCTTCTCCCTAGCCAGGTTTCTGCAGCTATTTCAGGTCCACGTGGCCCCCTGGAGACAGATACAGCTTGGAGCAAAGCCAAGGCTTTCCTTCCCCATGCAGCAACCCCACCACAGGTCACTGCCACGTGCACTAYAGGCAGGTGGGACAGGGAAGGTGAGGGGGCCAAATACCTTCTCATCTCCTGTAATAAATCTGTGTGAAGATGTAGCAGCTCAGACTCCATGTGAGCTGCAAAACGCCCCTGGAGCAAAACTGTGGCCAGATGAGTATGGGAACGACTCAAAGTCCAGAGCTTCCCAGATGGAGCTAGGAACATCTCTGGAAACCAGGATGTTCAGATTCGTTTGCCTTCATTGACACGAGAAACCATAAGAAACAGCAAATCCCCTCACGCTGTGGAAAAACAGGAGTGGCTCGGGATTCACTCCCATGTGCCAAGGGTTGCTAGTGTGTTTTTAAGCACTAGGTCAAAGATTGAGGAAATTTACTCTACATTAAACTTCAATATGCTAAGAAGGAAATTTGGCCCTAAAACGATGTGGTCCTATGGTGACTGTAAAAGGGAATTAAACTGTATTTCTGTTAGTGAGCTAGAGAAGGGCTTGGGAGGGACACAGAGGCACACGGCCAGCATGGCTCCCAGCACCCAGCTCACTGCTCGGGCTTCTTATTAGCCAAAAAGCAATAGAAAAACATGTCTTTATTTTCTCCTTTTGCTGTTATGGCTGCAGCCCTGTGATTGAATTCTCCAAATAGCCCCGCGGAGCTCCTGGCATGCAAGGAGGCGGCTGGATTCAGCACTACAGAGAAGCTGTGTTAAGACTATGGCTCTTACTGATAGACCCCCACACAGACACTCACACAGTCACGCATTCACAAACAGGACCACCCAGCTACACGCATCCAGGACATCCAACCAAGCAACCTCGGGATGGAAAGCCAAGCAGGGGCCTGACAGCCAGTAACATCCAGCTCTGGGAAYACCCCAAGAACTCCAAAATGTAAAGAGCATCCACGGGTTTCCAACTGCCTCACGGGCTGTTTGCGTTTCCCAGCCACATCCGTCTTGGCTTAGCAAACCACCCCGCACCTGAACCTGCCAGGCTGCCTGTGAGCACAGCGCAGGCCCAAGGCCAGCAGCTGCACTTGTGGCCATGTGGRGCCATGAGCCTTTCTGGTGGTGGTGGGAAGCATCTCCTGCTCTCTGGCCCCAGCAACGCTGTCTGAAAGCTCATGGGAGGTGGTATCTCCTGTGTCCAGCCCTCCTGGATACCCGCGTGATGCCCTGAGTAGAAGGGCCCAGCCGGAGCAGTTGTGCTCCAGTGTGGTCACTGCAGACATGACTGGAATTACCAGGCTCTCAGCGCACACGAGCGACGCTGAGAAGATCTAGAGTACATCTTTTCTTATAAATCTTGGAAACAATCCCACTGTGGTTTCCCCATCTATGGTGTTGACACATTTTGTTAGGTCTCATAATACAACAGTTGGACGCAATCTTAATGGAGTCAGACGGATACCACTCTTACCCTAAGCCCATTAGCATAACATTTTAGTCCTTTTCTGTTCTCCAAATTGACGCATAGTACAGTAGAAGTTCCTAAAAATCTGGGAATATGCCCTTTTTTTTTTCTTTTCTTTTTTTTTTTTTTTTTGGTAGAATGCAAGAAATAAAGCTTTGGAAGAAGTTGTAGGACTTGTTCTGAATGAGGACTGACTCAGTCCTCTCTCCTATGGGAGCACGTGCTGCATTAGAGATCAGACACTAGACCTAGAGCCAAGAATTGTTCAAGTTTTGACCTTGCTACTGATTTTATATGTGACCTCTGCACCTATGGGTTCTGTCATCTGGAAAATGAGCTAGTAAAGACAATCCAAATCCATACATTTTGTTAGACCAAACTAGCCAATAAYCACGAACATTCCCATGTAGAAGTCTCAGCCTATTATCAGCTGTCTTGTCACCAAAATATTTAAGATTATTCGAAGGGGTTTTCGGCCTTCCACACAGACATTTCCACCATAATGTAAGCGAGCAGAGGCGGCAGTTGAGGATGGGCCCCGAAGCACCAGGGCCTGGGAGCACCCGCACTGCTACGTGCAACACGAGCGTACGACCGCGGTCGCACCAAGCGCCTCCCCGCTGTCCGCACAGAGCGCAGCCCTCGCACCCACGTCTCAGCACCCTGAGGAGGTGCCAGGAGGAGGTGAGCGGGCGCAGGGCTGAGCACCTCTGCCCGGCTGGGACCCCGTGACGTGCCCCCTCTCCTGCCAGCRCTGCAGTTTGCCAAAAAAAGCACCCACAAAGTGGCAGGACTGGCTACACAGCAACACTCGGTGGTGGCAATTTGGCGGGGGGACCCCCGCATTTGTGATACTGAGCATGCAGACACACAGAAACGCTAAGTAAATGACACAGTCACGCAAGGTAAATCAACACCGAGGGAGTCGAGGAGCAAATGATATTGTCTGTAGTGTTTACAAACACTCTTCACCTTCAAATTCACTGATGAATTGGTAATTTTGTTGCTGGAAGAAAAGATCCCTCTTGCTTTAAAGCAAACTGTCTGATGAGGCACAGGGGAGACAATTAAACGTTTAATTCAGTTTGACCTGTTCTCTGCTCCATCATTACGGCTCTTTGTTTCCCCATCACTTTCCTTCACTCTGACCTTTAGGATGTGGTCCTTTGGGGGGGGGCAGAGGGATGGCGGGTGACCAGGGCAGCTCCAGCAGCTCCTGCTTCCCAAAGATAACATGGATGCAGACTATCGATGCCGCCTGCGCCTATTGTGTCCCCTGGCCCTCCTCCCGCCGCCCCCCCGCGCCCCTCGTGCCCCCCTGCCCCGTTGCACGGAGCGCCCCGAGTGCCCCCTGAGCAGCCCACCTTGCACAAAACACCCCAGGACTCGCGGAGCAGCAGAAGCGCTAATCGAGCCGGGCCCTGTGCTGTGCGCTGCTGCAGTGGTTGCCTGGCATAGAAATGGGCTGTCTGGCCGCAGCTATGAGGTAACGTCTGGCTTTTTTGCCAAGCTGCAGAACTAGTCAGACACTCCCTGGAACAACATTTCTTCAGAGGAAAAAAAAGAAAAGTTAGGCAAGAAATGATCTTCCAGAAACTTCCTTGCATCTTTCTGTGTGGGTTTTTTTGTGTGTGTGTGCTGCTGCCTTTTTTTTTTTTTTTTTTTTTTTTTTTTTTTTTTTTTTTTGAGAAAAGTTATATAACCAAATTACTTAGAATGCAATGGGTTTCGTCAGCTGATTTTGGGTAGTAATCTTATGAAACTGATTTCTTGCACTTACTGGGTAAACTGGAAATTCTGAAATTTTGAACACATGCACACACACATTGCATTCACACAGATGTACCCCACTCTTTCCCCTGCAAAACAGTTTAATTCTATCAGCTATTTTTGGATGCAAACTGAAATGGAGCAACACAAATTCAAGCAAGGCAGCGCTAACCTGCATCTTTCCTATTAATCTCATTAACCAGTTAGAGGAATTTTTCATTCTACTGCAGCAGCCTTCCTTTTCCCTAAGAAATTCATTAATTCCTAAGGTTGCACACTAGCCCCAATTCAGCCCATTCTGCTTTTTATAATATCCCTAACAGCCTGATATWTTTTTCCTGAAGAAGCCAAAACACAAGGTCCATTTTTTTCTCYACCACAAAGTTTGAGAAATAATCCGGACCAACCCTCCTCCGCCTATTCATGGGGAGTTTCAAGCTATGGCTGGAAATATCTCCTATAYGAAAACACACGTGTATAATCAGTTAGGAATCCCGGCTGGTCCCTAGGTGACGGCCACCCAAGAGTTAATTCCTGAGCAGCAGCAGCAGCTCGGAGAAGGTGCAAGAAGGAATGTCTTGTCCCCGGGCGGCACAGCCAATGGAGCCGTGTGYCGGTGATGTAATGCCTGCCGCCCGGCGCATCCCTGCTGCCGCAGCTACATCCCGGGCGTTATTTGGGAGAGTTTGGCAAGRGCAGTTTTTGCAGAGGAGCCTGTAAGCTTCCCTGCTCCGAGGGCGCTGCACGTCAGGTGTCCCGYGTGCGCGGTCGGGGCTCCACTGCTGCTCCGGGTTTGCTCCGATGYGACGTGAGCACCTCTGTCGCGAGCGGAGCGGTATCCTGAGACCTGGGAGGTGTTTCTCTCCAGTCAGCCTGYGCTGGAATTACTTCTCCAGCTCTGCCCATGAAATTGAAATGAATTTTTAATAAAAAGCAGTTGTCTTCCCTCTGACTCACCCCTGAACTCTTAATTGTTTCAGGCACCAGCTACCATTCCCCTAGCTTCCATTACCTCCCCAGGTTTTCATGCGCCCGGCCTCATTTCTTTAGCGGATTACTTCACGAGGAGATGGCTGACCATGTCCTAAAGGAACCTCTCCAGCTTGGCCTTGCTCCAAGGCCGGCAGCGGAGCGCGCATCCTCTCCGCACACCGCAGGCCTCGCGCAGAGGCCCGGCGGCCACCTCGTCACTCGGCTGCACCAAGTGGCTGCCGTGGCTCCTACGAGAGCCTCATCCTTCTCCCTCACCCTCCCGAAATGGAGGAGTCAGGCCGGACACACGGGATAACAAAGCTTTAGTCAAAGCAGGATCAGTAAACGTGGAAGATGGTCGCAAACCTCCAGGGCAACACGAGGGGCCCGGCCGGCAGCCATGGTGGGGAGCAGGGCCCTTGCGCGACACAGAAGCTTCATGTTGCTCCAGACAAAAGCCAAAACCTGAAATCGTAAAATTCCCTCAACGCTAAGGGGTAAATACAATTTCTTCTTGTTTTAATAAACCAAATTGTACATCCTGATACAGACTTTTGAAAAAGATGTGTAAAAATACACCATTGCAGAAAATTGCCAGTGAAATCATTCATTCCAGAAATGCAACATTTCCTGTCACCTCCCATTTTTGCCTGAAATAAAACAATCCAGCTTCAATAAAACTGGCTCTGGTTAGTGCACAGTGACACATTCTGCAGGCCAAACTACCTCCACTTGCGTGAGTAAGAAGAACACAACGAAGAGCCTCTCCTCCCCTCGTGCTGCCAAGTTTAAGTTACTTCTGCCTATATATTATTCTGGGTGCACTACAGTCTTCTTTATCTGACACAGTCTTAGAAACCTTTCAGAGAATGAGATCTAAACCTACCATACAGAGGCTGTTCCAGTATCTAACTCTCTTAATAAGCAGAAAGCTTTTCCTAATTTCCATTTTTTTTTTTTCCTGCAAATTAAGCGGATTTCTTCTTAAGCAGCTATCCTACCTCCAGTGGAGATGGGAAATAACTAACCATCACCCTCTTTAAATCAGCCTTCTTCATAGTACTAGGCGATAACCATGCTCTTGCTTAATCTTTTCCTCCCTAGAATAAACCAATCGAGTTATTTCCAACTTTTTTCTCAGCCACAGGAGCTAAATATCAGGTTTTTCCTGCAGCCTCTTGGGAATTTGTCTCTAATTTTTGAAGGTTTCCCAAACGGGGCCCAGCATGTGGTGTTCCCATCCCCTCTCCCTGCTCGCTCGGCAAGGAGAGCAGCACTGTCTCCTCGGAACATGTGCTGATAAAAGCGAGGGAGGGACTGCGATCCGCGTAAGCCTCCTGCTCGGTGACATTTTGTTGACAAAGCGTCCCTGTTTGAGTCATTTACCCRGGGTAAAATTGCTCCTCCTGTGTTACAGCTCCTCAGTTTCGCGGAGGAGCCGTGATGCRCGGCGTGTCCCTAGGGCAACAGAGCTGAGACCTGTCACTGGTGTCCGGAGCTCCACGCGCCGCTGCACTGCCCACGTGCTGCCCATTTGTGCTGCCTTCCAGCACCAGGACACCACAGACTCTCAGAAATGCTGGAGAGATATTGCGAGCACACGGTAAAGGGAAAGGTTTAAGAGTAAAGCAGTAAAAAAGACAGAAGTGAAGCCCAGAGCTCTGCACTGCAGCAGTGCAGGCGGCGGCGGGACATGGCAGCAGTTCTCCTGAAGGATGGCACGCTCTCCATCCTTGCTCCCCTTGGCCACCCCTGTCTGCTGTTGGCATCGAGTTGGTAGAAACCCATTACCACAGTAAAGCCATGACTTCTGCTGGCTTGCTTTGCTTTACAGAGCAAATGGAGGTCCCTTGATGGAAAGGGTGCATCATTTCACTACCACCTACGCAGAGGCACTAACATGAAGCTACTCTGTGATCACATACGATTAAATTTTTAAAAATTCCACCATGCAACTTGTTTTAAAACTCTGTTTTGGCAAAGACAATGAAATCCATATTGAGTGATTCTTTAAAATCTCCACCACGCAATTTATTTTAAAACTGTTTTTGCAAAGACAGTGAAATCCATATTGAGTAATTCTATAGATGTCCTTCCAAATTATAGCACAAATACCTTTTATTCTCAGGCTTTTCTGGCCTGTTAGGGGCACATTTTGTGTTCGCTTGGGGAAATTACTGTAACAAAAATTAATGAGCTGTGCTAAAGCCCAGTCCTCCCTCACACCCTGTACATGGAGAACTCWGGTGCAGCTGCGCGGGGTGTTTGCTGTGTGGTTTATAGAAATGCATCTCACCTGTGACTTCAGCTAGGCAAGCTCCTCAGCATTGCTCTAGGAACAATGTCAGCKGTGTTTGCGGGGTATTTTGGGTGCTGCTTTGCTGCAGGGAGGCTTTCCATTGACTTTGGGCAGTTTGAGAAAGGGCCTGTGATCTAACAAACCTCCTCTGCAGCACACACCTTCATATGAGCCTGCCACTAAATCAAACCACAGGGAATATATGCGAAAAGTGACCTGGGAATTTGAACATGTACTATCTTAAATACCCCTGCTATGTGACAGGGAGGTCCCAGTCAGATGCTCCGAATGAGTGACTAAGTAGGGCCACACAGGCTCCACGAGCTGAGACGTCAGCCTGCTCACCGTCACCCTCCAGCCTCATCCCCAGGGCTCCTGAGTCACATTGCTGTTTTGGAAAATATCTACAAAAGCCGTGGGGCCTGTGGGAGGCTGCGGCGGGCTCCCAACGGGAGCTGCTGGGGCGCAGCCGGTCACCCCGCACCGTGAGGCTGCTGCAAGAGGGCACCCCCTTCAAAATGTTCAGATGTTTCACTGCCACCGTGTTTTCCTATAAACTGTGCGGTATTTCAGACTCCACAGGACATAAAGAGTCAATTTACGTGTTAATTATATTTTCATATCAGAACATAAACTTCAGTTTGTAAGAACATGGGTATCCTTAAACTACGTGGTAATAAAAAATTGAAAACAGCTAGTGTTCTTGAATCAATTTTCACATTTACAACTTTAAAGAATAATCCCTTTCTCTTCTGTCTYATTTTGTCAACTCTGTATAGCTTTGTGCTTGCTTTGTCATTTCATCAAAAAAATAATGTCAGTCTGCAATTTGCAGTGTTTCTTTCAATTAAAAACAAAAAGCCCCAAAATAACAACAAAAAAGGTGGAAGCAAATTCTCAACAATGTATTAAGCTACGTGAGCATGGTAATATCAAAGAACAGGTATAATTTCTTTTACCAGTTATAGAGAACTGCAAAGATTCAACCTATAATTGGGAAGATAGTATCATTCCACTGCTCTTAATGGCTGTTTTCAGTGGCATGTACAGTACTTCRAATTTTCACAGATCATTCATATCATAAATGAAACACAAAGGATCCTGTGGAAAATACTGTAATACCAAATTTACCCTCATGTCTGAYGGCTTTCTCTGGAACCACAAAAATTGGACCTTCCTTCTTTATAATTTATTTATTGAATTTCAAAACTTTGAATTGTAAATTACAAACTTACCAAGGTCATTAACACTAATGGGAAATATAAAGTTAAAAGATGCTGACTACAGAGTTTGCAAAACCTTTCAGATACCTTCTAAGCACTCATTTCTAATTCTTAAAACTACTGACTTCTTATTTTTAAGCTTCTCCAAACTCCTGCAAATCCCAGGAGCCCGTAGCAGTCTTCCAAACCTCTAGCAGTACATTTACTTTCTTCTCAGTTAACTACTAGACCTAATTAAACAACACTGTCTCATCTGAGGGGATGATATTCTTACAGTCTGAATACAAATTAAAACCCCAGTTCCGTTAACATTCAGGTCAGTTAATCAGAATAAACCTCTTTAAAAACTAGAAGACTAAAGTGATTTCAAAGTCAATCATACTCTTAACTCACTTTAAGGATGTCGTTTGTAATATTCTCTATTGGTTCTCTTTTTTAAAAAAAAAAAAAAAAAAAGCTGAAAGTTCTCAGATCACCTTAATGCAATGAAAGAAAAATGGGGAATTTTACATGAAAGGTTGCTAAAGAGCTTCAGTTTTCAAAGGGCAGGCATGCAGTTCTGCGTGTTGGAAACTGCACAGTTGCCAAAACAGCAAGTGCAAATTAGACACCGCTCACATAATGGACTTGTTAGAAGACTAATTCAAGATTTGCATGTGGAAATCCGAATGCAGAGTTACATTATTGGTGTGAATGCAGATGTATCTATTAGTCCGTGTATTTTAGCAGATGTTATTTTCAAAACAAGATCCAAAGTCCTCATGATACAAAAATTAATAACCAGAGATGGCAAATTCAGGGAGAACATGGGCTACCAGACAATCATAAATATTGAATTTTCAGCTTACCCTCACAACTGATTTCCTGCATGAGCTTAGGGAAATTATATTACTTTTACCTACTTTTGTTTGCCTATCAGAGAAATGGCTTTAATATTCCTTATCTGCCATCACAGGAGCACTGTCAGACTCAATTAGTGTTTGTAATTCTCTTTAAGCTCTGCAAATGATCGCATGTTTTGGAACAGAATTAAAAGTTGAATTGTTTAACTGAACCATTTTCTTCCTGCAAATGCTAATTGCTTGGCAATAATTTTCTGGTGTTAAGGAGGGGAAGAAGAGGGAGAATGACACAGACTCACATGTAGGTACACTGGCAAACTGCGCTAGGCTTGGCCCTCATCACTGCAGCCTGTACCGCAGTAAATAAGTAGGCTGGAGATGAGGRGGAACAGAAGCAAGCAGAAAGGAGAAGCTGTGCCTTCATCCACCGAGAAAGGGAAAGCTGCATTTGGATCCACGTGGATGGGAACACAGCCACCTCTTAATCCCTTTAAATGCGAGAACAAATAAATAAATAAATAAAAAATTTAAATGGGGAGTTTTGAAACGTTCCAGGGCTTGGCTGCAAAGAAGGGGAATGAAAGGCTTTGCGTAGGATTCAGTTTGCATATTGCTAAAATACATACACCTTGTGCCCCGTTTTTAGGCCCTGTAATCACTCTTCTAAAAGTGCATTACTATTTTCAGCTTTATGTTCATTTTATTCTCATTGAGAATAATTGTTGTGATTTAGAGCCTGCCTCATGCCTTGTTGTGTAGTAGTACAAGTATGCCGGCATCCAGGAGTGAACCTAAAAGCTGCAGAGAATTGCAAGGTGCAGCCTGGTAATCTAGTTCAGTATGCAGAACAACCTCTCCAATGGAAAAGATGAATGCAGCCAGACTTCATACGTACTTTTTCTGTGTTTATATTTGAAGTCCAGTTAATACAGGGAAAACAAAATAAAAAACTAAAAAAACAGAATAAAACAGATGCAAGTGTTTGCTCTGAACAACTTCATATGATTTGTCCTGTCTGAGTGCACTCTCTCCATACAAGCTGGAGCTCAACGTTACTCAAATCACCTTTTAGGGAGAGAAAACCACAGTCAGGAAGAATGGAATACAAGGCTAGTAAAAACCTGACTTTGTCAAGGACATTAGCAAACCCTTCACTGAGTTCATTACGGATTAAGATTCCATTCCTGGACTGTTTGCCCCTCAACCTGTTCTATGRGTTATACACAGAACGTGCTGACCGAGATGCTGAGACAGACCGAACTCTGCTTGAAAATTAACACAAATCTTTAAGTAATTTTGTGCAATGCAACTAGCAGCAATAACTGCAGTATGTCAAGAAAAATGCTACAGCATGAATTCCGAACGACCCTTTTGCATCACACATCCATGTGGTTTCACTTACACTGCTCCTACTCGTGATTGCAACTAGTTGGCAATACCCAAGGGTGTGGTTTGTGTGTGAGATTAGAAGGGTTGAGAGCTACCCTTTTATCGTTGTTCCTACAGTGCATGTGAGGTTTTTTATGTGTTCCTACTTATAATTTTATCACTTGGTTATTATTTCACAGTGTTTTTATTGTACTTTTTACTACCCGAGTCATGTTGRAGTTAGCTATTGCAGAGCAAACTTCAGTCGGCTGTAGTGAAAAACAGGTATAAGTGACCAGCAGAGTATGCATTTTCTATCTGAGAAGTCTGTATTTTGTGCTTCAACCTTGGAAAGTGATGGGGTTATTTTATTCACAGTCATCTGTACTGGTGCTCATGCCCRTCCTGGAGGAGGTTCTAACATTGTGCAGCCCAGGCAGAGTGCTTGAAGGAGCTTAGAGGCAGGTTGGATCTATTATCCAAATTGGGTCACTCATTCCTAATTATTTATAACCTCTATCTGCAGTGTATTGCACAGCAGGATGGATATTCTCAAATGGGAAACTTGGGCATCAAGCCGCCAGAATTTTCTCTCCCAAGGAATCCCTAAAGCGAGTCCCTCCTGGGCGCACAAGAGCTGCCGCTCTGTGCTGGGTCTCAGGGCGAGCTGGCATTGTGGGTCTGCTCCCTCCTGACCCCCAGCCATCCTCAAGAATAACATTTGCAGACTCCTTGTAAAGCTCCTGATAATGAGGGCTCCCTCATTACAAAGTCTAATTATCAAAGTGTGATTGCAGGGGACACAACCTTAACATGCCGGCTTTCATGACCCTTTTTGTTACCCATTTTATCTGGATGCTTCACCAAGTTGTAAGAGGCAGCATGGAGCTCACATCCTTGCCAAGCGTTTTCCTTCAATCCCACACTGGCAGTCACTTGGAATCAGTTTGATGGACCGGCGGGTCAGCAGGAGAGACATGGCATATTAGTCTTTAAGCTTCTTGGATGAAACATCCCAGTGAACTCTGGCATAAAGAGGAATCTGAGTGGGACCCTGCAGCTAGAGGAGGAGAAGTAATGGACATTTGCTGCTTTTATTTTAAGGAAATCAATGGACTTGCTGGAGATTGGGTGATGGAACACGCAGCTGGTGGAATGGACAGCCAAAGATCACTATTTTCCTTTTAAGCAAATCAATGTGTTAATTGGGATTCTGGTGGGATTCTGAAGCTGCTAATGGAGGCGGGGGCCAGTGGAGGATCATTAGTCCTCATTGTAAGCAGCACAGTTAGTTAACTGGGGTGTGATTGTGTTGCTGGAAGAGAGCACAGGCAAAGAATSAAATGTGAATTTGAAAATTCGGCACGTGAAGCTTTCCCCAATGAAAGGAATATATTTAAAAAATAAAAGTTAATTATCATTTGTTATTTCTTCATGTCCTTGAATCTGGGGATATCTAATTTTCACAAGACCATTCTCTTTCATAAGACAAGTTTTCCCAGCTTTCAAACTCAGCTTACAAAGAAATGAAGTCATCCTTAGGGAAGTTACAGTTTATGAGACCAATTGCTCTTACTGTAGTTGGCAGCAAAGTTTGATCAGATTAGGTGAGCCTGTGATCAGGTGTTCTTCAAATATCTGTATTAATATAGACCCAGCTCCATATGTTATTTTAACATGGAACTTTTAATGGGGGCTGTGCCTCAAGGTTGGTTTTCTGCCCAGTTCACAGCAATCATGTTATAAAAAACCACCTGCATAACCTGTGCTGTAAAATCTAGATTTTGAAGAAATTTTAATATATGTGTCTACCTTCTTTATATGTACAAGGGGAGTTGCTTGCAAACACCATGGACTAAAGGAGTTAGGCTCAAATGCTTAAGACTTTAATATTAATTATAATTTGTCAACTTCTCTGGAATTTTGCTTAGCAAGGAGACAGAGTGTTGCATGAATTTAGTTGCCTAAATCCTCAAAGTCCARCCCACAATTTTAGAACAGAAATTCAGAACCAAGTCCCTTTTTGCGATTTGACTTCTATGATGACAGTAATACTGAAATAAAGAATTCATCCCTTTTATATGAAGGGGCACTATCTGGTGCTRTATTCATCATTTCTCTACCATGGTTCCCTGGAAGGTGAGGCTCTCCTCCCTCCCATTAGCTGGCACATTTCTATCCCAATATCTCAAAACAAACAGTTCACTAAATATTTAGGTATTATTTTTCCTGCACCTCCATTTTTAAGCCTGGTCAGAAGAAGAGCTGTAGAAGTCCCGTTATAAACTTCCAACCTAAGATACTTCCATGCAGGACAAGCATCACAAGTCCTGACAATATCATGAGGAAATGCACTCCTGAGCTGATTTCACATAATGTTTTTACAGAGTAGGTTCAGATGAACCAGCAAACAGSCAGGTCATTTCGGAGCTGCCCTTCACTAGCTTCATCTCCAGTTTACCTCATTGCAAGAGCTCAGTGAAATATGTTGTTTAGTTTAAAATAAAAGGTATCATTTCACTTGTAAGCATTTAGAAAATAAATCCAGGCACATTTCTGAAAGGTGTACCGTGTCACATGGAAATGTGAAAAGGGAACAGTTTGTTTAAAGTCTAAGAATGAAACAACTTAAGTTGAACATGAATTCATAAAATGTTTCAGGTCACCCAAATCTGTTTTCTTCAGATCATTCCTAGCTCTAGCAGTACGTCTCAGAAATGTTCTGTTCCCAAACAGAATTGGGCCCACATTTTTCCTAAGCCACTGGTCCCTGAAGGCCTCAGAAGACCTTTCTGTTAATTCCAGGTCGGGTGTACCCAACAGTGCCAACAACCCTGGGCTTCTCCCAGACTCACAAGCTTGAGATCTGCTCGTCTTTTCAGCACCCGTAACACATAATATCCACTTTTACCATGATGAGATTCCCTAATCRTCCTGCTGCATGTTGAAAGGAAAGCCAGCAGACATTCTGGTGTTGCTGAAAGCCCTCAGGCCAGGCTGGCAGATAACAGCCCTCTTATTTATTTGTCTCAATAAGCATATAGCATGATGGATCAGCTGCCAGGCAAAAATCAAATCAGTGGGGACACAGCTTCAAGGGAATTACTACCTCTCTGCCAGTTCCACAGCATCTCTTTTACAAAATATAAAAATTAACATAGTTGGTTGTGAGTGCCAGAAATTACATTTTAAGAATACTGATGTTTTCCATCAAACATTTTATCTGAAAGGTCCCTGAACTATAGCATACAGCAATCACAGAGCTCATTTGAGAAAGATATTAACCCACAAGTGAAAGCAGAATATGTTACGAACCTGCAGTTGACTCTATGTATGTGATTGACATGAACTGAAAATTAATTTTTTCCAAATTTTCACTCTTTATGCGTGTGTCTATGTGTAAAGTACAGGGGTTCCTGAGTACCTGAGAGCTTTTAGCATACTCATAAAACCAGACACTGTAGGAAATGAGCTAGATCCAAAAAAGAAAAGCTACTTTTAGAAATATAACTCCATGTCTGGCCACAAAGTAATTAAGGTTCTTAAAGCTTTCCTGTCCAGATGAGTGACTAGCACAAAAATAATAATAATTATACAGTAATAATATACTGTCACTATAGGGAATAGGTGGTAGTAAACAATTTCCAGCAAAAGGGGCAAAGCAAAGGAGTGGTGGGAAGGAGTCCTATGGTGTGGGGTACTAAGTGTGTGTCTGGGGGCGGGTGAGTAGGTAGGTGCTGGAGGAGATAGAAGGGAGGAAAGCAGAGACTTCTGGCCAGAACAATGCAAAACATCTTGTCTTCGAGTTCAATTCATAAAATAACTGAGTCATGTTCTTTCCACTATTCAGTGCGTGTGACACGAGATGCAAACTCCRTGCATGATTCATAGAGAAAAATGCCCGTTTTGCAAAAGCCGACAGGAGCCTGGGAGCAGGTTCAGGTCAGGAATCAGCCACCGTGGGGGACCAGGTTTCCTGTCCCTAGTGTTTCGGGACCCCAAGCAGGACACGGGCTCCTGGCGCAGAGGGACACGCTATTGCCTGCACTTTCCTCAGCATTTTCCATTATTTCCAGCACAAACAGAGGAAAATCATCATGCCACAAAACCAGACCTCCAAAACCTATCCAGTTCAACTGGAGTTTTCCACAGACACCAATGGGCATTGGACCAAACCACAGAAGACAAGAAAAAGTCTGGATATGAGAAAAGCTCAATTACCTACAGAACATCTATCCTGAAACTTCTCCTGTGTTTTTGACACCTCTATTTAGTGCCTGCCTTTGCCATGTGACTAACTCATGTAGGAAACATAGAGAAACTGCAAGTTCAAGTATCAGAGGATCTCCTAAAGGTCCCATACATGGGAATGTCAGTTCAGCAGCACAGATTATCTCTGGATTAATGCCTACCTCAAACTGACTTGCAAGAGAGTTGCACTTGGTTCTTTTTTTGCACTGAAGGGAAGTGAAAACCTAGGTTTCTACTATCCTTGAAAAATAACATGTGGTGCATTTTGTTTGGCATCTCATCAGCACGTCCAGTTGAGCAATCCCCCACACCACCACCGTGCAATTCAGTGATTTAATACTTTCGTGGGCTGCTTTTGTAGAAAAACATTTGAGATGTCATATTCCCAGATGAACACCCATTTGTTTTGAAAACCGTGCCAAATTTCAAACTTTGCTGTTTTATTTTTTTAAATTGGACAGGGGGGAAAAAAAGAAGAAATTTCTCAGTAAAATAGCTTACATCCAGGTCATGCCTGATTCTAACATTAATCAGAAAATGGTCCCTTTCCAGAAGAAAAATYTAGTGGGAATAAAAGTATTTCTCTCTTATTCCTATTTTTCATGTAAATACTGGTTTTAAACGCACACCTATATGTATAAATATATATACACATATATGTCACTCGCTCTTCTGTCTCTCCCTCCTCTCTACAATCCCAGCTTGGCCTGATCTTCTGCGACAGCCCTACCCTGTTGGTATGGAATCACAGAATCATTACAATTGGAAGAGACCTTCAAGATCATCAAGTCAGGAAGCAGTTTCTCATGATTAGGAGAAAATAACAACAGACTACATTACAAAGGAGAAGATAGAGTCAAACAAGACACATTGCTTTGCAAGTTCTGTCCTCAAAAGACTTTTTTTTTTTTTTAATTTTAGAAGAAGTGCTGACAAATCCACAGACATTCATTCTGCATGGAAGTTAATTCAGATTGGAGAGGCTCTCATTACCCACATCAAGCACAGGCAATCAGAGAGCTAGTCTTGGGCTCATGAATCCCCCTAGGAACATCCAGGGACTAAGGCCTGAAAGGTCCTCTTAAGTCACCAAGCCCATCTGCTRCTGAGCACAAAAGGGTACGTTAAAGAAGCTGGGAGGGCACTGCTGCAAGGCTGTTCTCCTGACAAAGCTCAAGTTCATCAGACTGGAATCATCAGGCAAACCTTCAAGGGTCACTTTATTTCAACCACTGCAAAGAAAACTATTTCGGGTTCAGTTCATGGACTACATCTGTAAATGGCACCCTGCAGAGTTCACACATCCTGGAGAAGCTGATCCACCACATTACCTCTGTCTCCTTTTGTTTCTGGCCTTACAGACCTCGCCTGCTTATGATTCACCCTCGCAGGAGGAAACGAAAGTGCAGCAACTGTTGACTTTTCAGCCTGGGACACATACAGTTTATGGAGCAGAAACTCGGACTGGAACAGAATTGGGCTAAGCTATAAACCAGCTTCAGATAGAATAAACAGAGGAACAAAACCATCGGTGGCTAAAAGCACCGGTGACTTTGTGCTCCAGTTTGATGTTTGATCATCACTGGGCTGTCCGTCAGACAAGCATTTATATCAGACCAAGGACACAGACTGTGATAAGTGTATTGCTAGGAAAATATCCTGACGGTAAAAACTTGTGCTTTTGAATCAGTGTTTCACTTCAGCTTTTGTCTAGGCATAACTGAGGTGCCCTCTCTCCAAAAGGCGAAAAGGAACTAAACTAACCAAAGGAAGATGTGTTGCAATCTCTGCAAGAGCAGTAGAAAACCAAAGACAAATACGGCAAATACTGAACCAGCGTCCTAAATATTTGCATATCTACAATGGCTTTTTTTAAAAATTAYTATTCTATCACCTTCAAACGCTGCATAGTGAATCAAACATTTTTTACTACTGAAACCTACTGGTTCAGGTTGCTGAGGTGAGGGCAYGTTAATTCCCCCGGTGCCATCAATGGCTGTTTTGGTCTGAAAAGGCAACGTAATACAGCCATCACTGAAAGCTGCCCCACAGACCTGCTGGAAACTTCTCGCATGTGTTTAAATGCTCCTTACTAAAGCACAGAGTGCTAAGTCTATATCTAATCCTGTCCAAGCTTGATCTCAGCYGCCAAGAGATAGATATTCCCTTCTAGGACTGAGGGAATGGGGGATACAGCTTGTCCAYACACTCCTGAACTGCCCAAAGCATCAGAGCAGCATAACAGGAGAYATTTGCTCTCACACCTTGTAAGCCCAACTTTATCTTGCATGGCTTGTACCCCAGTTCAGGCTGTCTCAAGCAGTCAGCGTTGGGGCAAACATGTTGCCCATCTCTCATATCTTCCTTTTTGGCACGCACAGGCTTTTCTAGCTGCTCAGTCAGTTTATCAAGTAACTCATTCATCTCACACACGGAATTTGGGGGATGCTGCTGTTCCTAATATGCCCTCACAGCACCACAGTGAAGCACGAAAGCGCTGTCTACCCTGGTTTAGAAACAGGGAACTGAAACACAAAAGGACAAAGCGTCTGGCTGAGAGGCAGGAAGTCTCTGCTGACCAAGGCCTTGAGCCCACGTCTCCCATGTCCTCCCCCACATCTGACTTTCTGACGTTTCTCAGGCTAAGGGGGAAGTGCCTGTCCCCAAGCCACCCTGCACATCCCTGGCAGAAGTGAGGTGAGCCCAGGGGCTTCTCAGGCACCCCACATGTGCAGGGGGCTGAGCTCATGTCGCTGCCATGAGAGCCCGGCCTGCCTTAGCTCTCCTCCTTCTGCATTACAAGTGGGGAAGAGAAATACAGATCACTGCCCTCAGCCCCTGACAGAGAGGAAAAGGTCTTGAAGGTCCTGACTGCAGATGAGCCCTGGGCACACCGAGGTGTGTGACAGGAAAGCGAGGCGCTCATGGCCACGCAGGTGGCTTCAACATGGCCGCCGGGCTGTGCAGCCCGCGCGCGTCACACAGGGCCGGACACGCGCGCGGGGTGGAGAAGGGGAAAGGAGGGATGGGGTTCATAAAGCAGCTGGGGTTCGGATTCCGGGAGGTGCCTCCAGAGAGAAGTTTGTGAGAGATACAGTATTTTGTATTTTTGTACATAATTTATGTAGGTTGAAAATATACTAGAAACCTTGATTTTTTTCTCAGTATTTTCCCCATTCATCCCCTTCTCRGTTTCTGCAACTCAGGAGTTGCACAAGAGGCTACAAAATCCTCTGGTTATTAGCTTCATACCATCAGCATGAAACCACAGATGGTTTTCTTCTTTGAGCCTATGTATTTAGAATAAAAAGGATAGTGGAAAATCCTATGGCCATAGATCTACAAGCAAATCAGACAAAGTATCTCTCTAGTCAATTGGTATTTTGGAAAGTACTCTCAGTAGAATTACTACTTTGATTGCAGCTATTTCAGAAAACCTATGCAAATTCTTTGAAAAAATATAGAATTAGTCATGGAAACCATCTAATAAAGAAGCTCTTTCAGGTCTAACTTGGGCTAAAATTTAGGCTTTGTAATAATAAGCTTTAACAAAAATTATATTTCCATKACATTTTGTTTTAAATTCCAGCAGGGAGGAGGGGAAAAAGAAAACCAAACAAAGATGCTCTGTAGTCCTCATTTTGTGAGAAGAGCGAACCTCGCAATGGGAGTGACCAAAGCCAGAGCTTGGTGACTACCCAAGTCACCAAAGCCAGCACTCAGTGAATAGTCAGGAATTTTTGTTCATCTGGATGTTTGCTGCTTCCATGCTCTCTCCACGAGCAGCCTCGTTCGAGGGCACTAATCACTGCTGACCCAGTAGAGTGCAGGAGCCTAAAGCAAAACACTCTCAGCACTGGGTTCCCAGCGKTAATGGCTTCTCTCCAGTCACACTTGCCTGATCTCTGGCCGTCTGAGGGCCTGATTCTTGGCTGCTCTCCAGGTGGCCAAGAGCCAGGGTGAGAGCTGAGCCTTGCTGAAGTCAATGGAGTCTGTGTGAGTTCCACCTCGCGTGGGTGCCTCTGTCAGAGTCATGAGCTCTTTTCCAGTAAGAGAATGGCCAGTGAAAGATTGCTCACAGTGCTATTCGGTAAATTCGGTAACTAAACCCGGGTAACAGATGTGAGAAAACTGAGACCTGTCCTCCAAAAACTGAGTTGAATTTCCACAGAGCTCACCATGAGCAAGAACGTCCCTTTCCCGTCATGGTATCTCTGATACTTCATTGCCAGCGCTGAGCTGATCTCCYAGCCCTCAGTGGAAAGCTGGCACATCCACATGCTGCTGTAGAGCCACATTCTCTACCAGGCGCCAGGACTGGAAAGACTTTTCAAGATAGGACATTATTGCTGCAGTCTAATATCAGAGCAGGTACATTAGGAAACTAGTAATGACCTCAAAGTTATAATGCAGTGCAACATTATTTTATAATGAAAGGGTGTTTAGCTTTACTGGAACTTCTAATTATCTCCTCCTGAACGAAGGTGAAAATTTCATTGCAACAGTTTGGATAGGACAGATAGATAATCTTTTMAAAAAAAAAGTACCCCTGAAGTCCACACCACTAAAAGGGTGACATCTCAACAAGTAATCACAAGAAACCCATTTCCAAAGTGTGGATTAATAGTATTACTGAACTTGCAGCACCACGTAGACAGAATTCTCTGCCATTTACATAGTAGTGGCATCAAGGGCTGCCAGCGAGTGCCCSTGTCTCCACGGCACTGGGCATGGTACCAGAACTGGGCCCAGCATAGGCTTCATGCAGGCGCTTAGCCTGGTATGCAGCTGGACTGTCCAAAACCCTTTAGAACCTCATAGCAGAACATTTCAGGAACATCTTAAGACAACCTCTTAATAAATAAAAATAAAAGATATTTGAATTATTTATCCCCACCAGTGTATTTTTAGAGAGGAGAGGTTAAAATAAACATTATCTATAGGAAGCCTTGGCCCCGTTGCAAGCCCCTCCATCCATCCTGAGGCCCGTCTAGTGAGCCATGCAGACAGAGGGAGCATTCTTCTGCAAAGCCTGCCTGGCACACCAGCCCGCAGCCAGAGCTGAGCACGCAGATCCCACGGCAGGGGAGAGACAGCACTTTTTGACCCAAACAATGTCTAGACAGCCTGAAAACAGATAAATTAACAGGCAAGCAGCAGCGGCATCACACAGCAGCAGAGTAGTGGATATTTGTCACCTCAGTGATGGGTTAAATGAAGATTCAAGGCCCCGGTATAGTCTTTATGAAACACAATGTACTCCAGCTGTCTCCCTCCCTCCTCCTGAGCTATTTACTGTGTTAACAGCTCCATGCAGAAAGTTCACATTCACTGACATGGTAAACATTTCCCATCTTTTACAGGCTGCCCTAATGAGGCAGCAGGATCAGAACAAATTAGTGACAGAATTCCCCCGTCCCCTTGCTCACGGGCAGGAGCAAACATCCCTTCCTGCCCGCACGCCGGGCGGGATCTGCACGGCGCGCAGAATGCAGCGATTCATGGCAAATAAGAGGGGGGTTGTTCAGCCTAATGATGTAACAATATTTTTTAATGCAATTCCTGCTCGGAGATGCTGCGTTCACATTACAGTCTGGCTCGCCTGCTCGAGAAAACACGGGCTTTGCTATATATAGTGGGGCTTGAAAAAATAAATTCATAAATTCTTTTCCTAAAACAAGCACAAATCGTTTCAATGATACTTTCAGGAGAGGAGATATGTGATTTCATTCACTGTGTTTACCGAAATTATCCACGCAAATTACCTTAATGAGATGGAAACCTTGTTGTTTGCACTTAGTGCACCAGTAACAATTCTGGTAGCTGCAATGGCAGCATATTTAACATAGAGAAAATAAATAATTTGTTATATTAATGCTGTCAAAATGAAACAAGGCGAACCATGCTTAAAAGCAGTTATCAGAATAGAGTTGACTTTTGGAGCTGTTGTGAAAACAGCAAAAAAAGCAATTTTCCTGAGTGTTTTTTAAGTGACTGAGTAAAAACTGAACTTATGGTAGACTATGTTATAGAACACTATTTAAAGTGCTTGGATGATGATACTTGATAAGACAGAAGACTTCGCACAGTGCAATTTTAATCCCTTCGTGTTGCTGAGCTTGAAGTCATGCTGAAGGTGGGGAGACTGTCTGCGAGAGGCAGCAGCACCATGAGCCGTGATGACGGCCGGCAAGTTGGGTCTGTGCGAGATGCCTCGTGCATGGGGAAGGATGGAAGAAGGAGGGCAGATCTTCTCTGTCATGCAAGATGCATGTCCTGGCTCCTGCCAAGCAATATTCTGTGCATCTTCAGCATGGCAGAAGTTGTAAACATGTTGTATAATCACATAACTGGGCTGCAACCCATTTGTTAGCAGCATAGGAAAAATACATCAAAGTCACAAATAGTCTCTTAAGACAGGCCTCAACAGATACCCATCTGGTAATAACCTCAGACTGTGAAGAATGGATGATTTATAAAGGTGTTAAGGAGCTCTTTTTATATACATATAAATCCATGTTTAAACTCTGTACCGATTAACTATGGAGTACCAGGAAAAGAAAGCGAGAAATAACACATTGGTTTAGAAAGAGCRGAGAAGATGGTAGGAAGGGACTGTAGCCCTCTCACAGGCAGGCACCGAGTGCTGGGTAGCCCCAATAACAGGTAGTCCCTCGAGTGTATCTTAGGCTAAATGATGGCAGCCCTGAATGGTAGAGGACCTTACCTGTCASTCATGCTCTAGGGTATAGATGTCACCACGAGTGAAGGGCGGCTACAGGCTAAGGTAGGAAAKCAGGTCTAAATATCTTAGTCCTGTGGTAAGCAAGGTTCATCCYTAAAGATATCTTGTGCCTTGATTTTATGGAGTTGAAGAGCTTCTGTTCACTTTTCTGAGCACTTTTTGCCACCAAAGGAAGTCAGGGCTATGCTCATTCCTCCCCCTTGAGATTAGCAGAGCATGATTCAAGTGCCTCATTTTCAAAGTTTCACTACAAAACTCCAAAGAATCCCCATTTCATACCATAGCACCCCGTTTGTGAAAGGCACATACAAACCGAGAAAGACAGCCCCTTCAGTTTGCAACCCCATTATCAACTTCAACAAGCATCATCACTGCAAGATGAGGGCATGCAAACATGTGTTGCCATGGGTCCAAATACAATGATTTGCAACAGTTTTGGTACAATTTTTGGTTTATATCCATCAATTTGCTTGGGGCCCTTTACTTCCCCAAACACTCTACAAAGCTCTTCCAGATCTGGGGAAGATGCATCCTTGATGGTAAGAATCTTCCATGGTCTAGACCTGCAAGTTCTTATTCCATTGTTACACTGCTCCACTGGAGGGTTTATAAGTCACACCACCTGTCAAACTTATGAGGATGCTGAATCATTTTTATTAGGCATCAAAGTTTCTCCCTTTCATTTCTTCAACTGAAGGCTTCATTAGATTGCAAAATGGCACCTTTATGCTCAGACAGGGCTACGGGCAAATCGGGCTCCCTTCTTTGTTAAAGCTGATTGATTTATTTCATGTGTAAAATGAACAGTAAATGTTCAAGTTCTAAAAAGTTATTTAACAAGTGTGTGAGTGGAATGAAAATGGCTTTCTAAAATAGTGCAAATACTTATCATAAGCATATTAAAAAGACTTTCACTTTCAGACCTTAACAAATACCCATAAATTCTTAGATATTCAAGCAGTCGGGCACCTGAAGAAGTCTGGGATAACAATTAACTGTGAGAGGTGCTGCCTGAGCAGCCCTTTCCAACTCAGCTCTGCAGCAGCTTAGGAAGATGGGTACCATTCTGCTCATTTAGCATCAGAGAAACAAGGGACAGAGAAGGGAGGGCTGGCATAAGCCAGTTCATCTCTCCCTCCATCCAAGACAGATATGCAGGACATCTACACACCTTTGCATCTCCAGGGGAGTCAGAAAGGAATATTTAGAGCTGGAGAGTTGCCAGTACCTTTATTCATGCAATTTGACAGCAATGTCATTCATGCAAGGCTGTGTTCCATATTTTGCCCCTGGGAACCTGGGTGCCTCATCCAAGCTGGCTAAGCTTCACAGGGAGAGACAGGCACTGCCCAAGTGTCCCGTTGCACCTGGGGACAAAGCAGCTCCCCTCTGCAGGGTGCTGTGCCCCTCCACGCACCTGGCACAAGCACCAGATCAGCTAAGTGGCTGCACCTGACCTAGCAAGAGATAAGGAAGACTCTGTAACAGGGAAACCTCCTTCAAAAAGGCAGAGAAGAAATGCAAAAAAAAAAAAAAAAACAGTTAAGAGAAGGTGGCAGAGCAGGTCTAGGGATTATGCTCTGTAAAAAAAGCTCTGAGCAGAAACTTTCATAGCAACTGAGTGTGGCAGGGAGAGAAAGCACAACAAAACCCCTGTCTCCTGTGGTGAAACCTCAGTGAAATGCTATTAAGGATAAATCTTTTATTGTATTGTCCTGCAGGCAGTCTGGTAAAAACTGTATTCTCAGCAAAAATGAACTCTCCCATTATAAAAAAAAAAAAAAAAAAAAAAAGGAAAGAAACCTCTGCTTTCAGGACTGGCTTCATGTAATGGTTGCTGAGATACCCACAAGGGGATATTTAGGAGCGTATTTAGGAGCAGCAGAATGAAGAAGTAGGTCTAGATAGTTTCTGCTAAAATAAGGTCTTCTGACTGTACAAACCAGACGTTTTTGCCAGCAGCTTCCCATGGGCTAGCAAAGGATTGCACTTCACAGAGGAGATGGCCCAGGGAGAGCATTTAGTGAGGAAATAACTCCCTTTGCTCCGTGATCTGTCCAAATCTCTCTTAATTTTCTGGTTCTCTGGCTGAACGATAGGGAAATCATGGGCCAAATTAGCATTGGTGGAGTTACAGCAAGGACTGATTTGCCTCTCAAGCTGTCAAAGAGACAGAATGAATGAAAAAGAAAAAAGGGAAGGGAAAGGAAAAACTTTTTAAAATGGTGATCTACATCAGGAAGTCCCTATTTCAAAGCAACAGCCATGTAGCAGACTTCTGATTTAGTTCTTCCCCAATGATAATTACCTAGAATAGTCAGAAACCACTGAGTCACCATCCCTCCTGGAGGGTGACGTAAGCAGAAGCCAGGCAAATGGACAAAAACTGGGACAAACTGCACGTCTAGCCAAAGACAGAACCATTTCAGCCACAAAACTTCACTTTTTTTCCTTCTATGCTTACTTAGCCCCTACTGCCTTATTAAACTTCTAACATAGCTTTGCCCTCAGAATTTACATATGTGTTCTCAGCGAAGCTCTCACCCCTCAGCTGCTCTCATAATTTTAAAAATGGTCTTAAGGCCAGATTTTAAGACAGTTTAAGGGTACCATTACATGCATAATGTCTGTGTGTGGTCAGAGTCAACCACCAACTCAATAATTACACAGTTTGCATTCAGACCATGGCCACCATATATACACATACACATCTGTTGTGGAAGTGTCAAACCCTGCTGCTTTTGACATGCCAGCTCACCCCAGTCATTCTGCTATGGGAAAGAAAGGGGATATGGAAAAGCATTAAAAAATTCTCCATAAAAGGCTACCATACTGGGGAGATTTCTGCTCCAAACCTAACCATTTTCCTGRAAACAATGAACCAACTAAATGTCCTCCCTCAGCTGCTACATTCCCCTTTGGTGACCAGTTCATATTCCTGGCATCTGCTGTGTCATCATTCTTGAATTCCTCTGAAACACTTCACCTACTGCCAGCTCCCTTCCTTAATTTGGCTACTGGAAGCCCAGTCATTTTGCTTCCACATGTCCCATAATGACATCCTGATTCTAAGAATGACCAAATTTCAGCTGCTTAGGGCATGTTTTAGAGAATACCCTTGGAAAATAACTTTCAAACCAACCATCCAAATGCTTCCCTTTGTAATGTTTGAATAAATACAGAGCCATAAAAAGATTAATACACAAAAGTACAGGCTGCTTCTGGAGGTCATTTAGCCCAACTCTGCTCAAAGCAGGGTGAAGCACAGAGGCAGCTCAGGGCCTTGTCCAGTTGAGTTTTGACCATTGCCTGGGACAGAGATTCAGTTGCCCTTTGGAAACGCGTTTTGATGCTGTGCYATGGTCCAGGTGTGGATGAAGACGATAAACAGCATTAGTCCGAAAGAGACAACTATAACATAATCCCTTTCATCAGCCCACCAAGTTAGGGTTTTACCCTCACAGTTCCCTCTGGAAGGCTGGAAGTGGTCAGAGACCATCAGGAACCTCATTCTAATTTCAAGGCTTTATGTGTTCCTGACCAGTGTCCCTGCCTCCACCACCTCTTGGCCATGGGYGACAGAGCTCACATTTTCATCGGGGAACCTGAATCCAAGGCCTCCTGCTGTCAAGGCAGCAGCTCTCTTCACTCCAGGTCTTTTAAATACCTGCTTCTAATTACAGGTTTTGTACTCTCATTGTTTRAGCACGTGAGGAGTTTACATGGATCAATTTTATCTATTCCCTCRTGGTTCCAAACTCTTCCATTATTTAGGTCAGTGCATTCTCACTTCTCTTTCCAACTAGAGGGAAAGACGAATTTGTTCAGTATTTTTTTTGAAAAATAACTTCTTATAACTGAGGTAATATTGCTGTTACTATGATGAATAAAGAACAGTTCTATTCCTTCCCAAAGAAATAAAGAAGGCATCTTCTTGGAGCTATTCACTAATGAAGCTGCATGCTGAAAAACTGCTTTCTGTTTGAGTATTATTATTTTTCTGTTYGAGTATTATTATTTTACTAACAGCAAATGCTTGCATCTTGATTGCACTTTTTCTGCAGTTGGACGTACTCAGTTGCAAGGCTCTATGCAATATTATAAACTTGCATCCACACTTTCATCACCCTATGTGATACTGTATTAAAATCTACTTCAGTGATAGCAAAAAGCTGTTCCAATTGATGCTTTCCACACATATTTTTGTTCTTCTCTGCCACTTCAGACAATGAAAAACATCAGTATTTTTATAGCTTGATTCATTTTTAGGGCCACAGCAGTGATTGTAAAGCAGGATGGTGGGAAAACTAGAATTCATAGTTTATCCCAAAGTAGGTTCCCCACTGCAGCGAGATTTAAAAATACCTTTTTTTTTTTTTTTATTTAAAAGGACAAATTCTGATGCAAGGGGATTGTTGGTACATTCCCTAAGGATACATCTACGGGAATTGCAGACACTTGCTTCAAGATGACTGTTCAAAGTGCAAAGCACTAGGAAAACAGGTCAAAGAGTAAAATAGTCAAAATTCTGTTGCCTGCAGGGATTTGAGGGTCCTGAATGTTTGAGAATCAAACAGAGCTTCAATAGAAAAACTGTCTCCTAACTCAGTAATAACCTGGGACTGAGTAACCCAGTAGCAGGTACAGGCAGGCAATAATATGTTATAATTATGCACGGTTTCCTGTGCAAAGAGGGATATTTCCAGGTAATTTCTGACTAGCCTTTAAAAACAGTGTTCTGGCATAAAAGCAAACCCTAAATTTGATTTTAATGAACTTTAAAAGTACTGCCGTGGTGAAGGCAGAGCGAGCCACGCTCGGTGGAGCCGGTCAGGCAGGGAGCAAGCTCCAAGTGCCAGGGAAAGGGAATTTGCCACTTGAGGAGAACMTAAGGCAGTTCCTCTCACGTGCTCGGTGAGAAGCCCTCTCCTCACCCCCTTTTGGTTGAGTTGTATCTACGGAGCATCAGGTCACGGTCCCCTTGCTGCACACGTGGAACAAGCTGCTGTTCCACGTCCTCGGAGGGAGCAGGCGCTGCAGAGGACGGAGGGTTCCCTGGGAAGGGAGAAGCTGCTAAGAGCCTCTGGAGGGGGAACAGTGGCYAGGATTAACGCTGGCTCTGGCTACGTTAGTGTTTTAGGTTGAGGCAGGAAGGCACCTTTCAAATAAAGTGAAAAGCAGCAGCTGCAATCAAGGAATCTTCTAAGGCCTGTCCTAGGAAGGCTCCATACAACGGATGGGCACGGCAGGGCCAGGGAGGCTGCAGGTGAGTTCTGGGGTAACACAGCCCCAAGAAGGTCACCTTGTCAATGTGACAGCTCATCTCAGACTCTCCACGGGCTTCCTTAAACAGGGAAGAGCATTCACTAACACCAGGTTCATCACCCCGGCCTGCTTCTAATAGCACAGCTTGGTTCAGTGCTGCTTCCAAGGCACTGAGTTATCCATAAGTTTGCACATTTGGGGCTGCTGGAATGAGCTGGGCTCATGACTGCAATCCACATGCACCGTCTTTGTTTCCCCAAATGTTACAGGATACATTGGAGTCCCTGGATCTCACCTCTGTAAGCCTGCCTTTCCTCACGGTTAGGTGCCCCTCATGAGCTAGGCAATAGCCACAGATCAACTTAAGGGAGACTGAGGCCACTGGAGAATGACCCAGCTCTGCCTGTTCCAACAACATATTCATTATCTCCCATAGAAATAATCTTAAAAGCTTAAACTCTAAACCCTCAAAATGCCAGATGATTCATGGTCACAAAAATGATCATTAATGGACTCAATTCTTATTTACTCAAAATAGCTGTACGAGGAACATTGAAGTGCAGAGAGCCCCTGTAGACCACTTGATTCCTCTCCCTCACCCTCCTTGGCTTCCTACCTTTTCTCTCAGGAAGGGCTACAGCAGCACATTGCTGCAGAGCCACAGGAGAAAGGCACAGCTGTGAGAAGGTCACAGAAAAAAAGACCAAAAGGTGGCTCAGGAAAACCCAGATAAATGTGCACCAAAGACATCTGCTAGAACAGATGCAAGCAGAGGGACAAAGTAAGCAGTCATTTAGCAAATCATTTTTTTTTTTCCTCCTGAATAGATTTAGAACCTAAGGATAGAAGTGATCTAATCAAACAATTTCTGTCTGGCAAGAGGATTAAGATTTTTTTTCCTATGCTTTTTTTTTTTCCTATATTTTTGATCTGCTCACGTCAGAGGCTGAACAAGAGACATCATGCAAACAGACAGCACTCAGGAGATCGTTCTACGTTTTTCCCCAGTTGCTTTAGGTGATGCCAATCCCAGGTTTCTCACATCTACCTGGTACCACAATAATGTTTCCCTATGAGGCYGCAGCAAATCCAGCCTCTCATTGCACGCCCAAGAGACCCCTGCCCCCTGTGCAGAGCCACATTGCTCACAGTTCATTCAGTTGCTAAACCATCCCTTCTCATCAAGAAACTATGGAATATTTAGATATTTTAGTATCTCTGTGCACGAAAGGATTTGCTTTCAGTTGACTCCTAGGGACCAGCCTCACTGCTGTGATACAAACACTAGGTTGGTTCCCTAAACTGCAGGTAACTTAGGTGATTGTCTTGCACCTTCACACAGGTTAAACAGAACAGGCAGAGGCTTTTGCTGGCTGAATTCCAGCTGGGGTTACTGCAATCGCTTATAAACACTCCCTGCAGTCCAGTCACTATTCTAGGCATTCGCCTCCTTTCTAAACACCATGAAAAATGGCCATGCTGCTCTCTTTGTATGACAGCTTCTCCCGAGATTCTCTCTTGCTGATTACCAAGGAGTTTCCTACAGCACGAGCAGTATCTGAGGTTTCAACGTGGTCGGATAAAACTCCAGATCCCGTAGCTGCATTCCCTGTCAGTACACAGCTCTCAGATACCAGAGGTACCTGCAGCACCAACCACTCGGGGCCCATTTATCCCAGGCTAGAGATACGATCCAGCTAGCAAAGTTATCAAGAATTTTGCTAGTGATACCGGTGAGAGCAGTTTCGCCCCAGGGTGCCAAAGGTATGATAGATGGAGAGTTTACAGAAGGGTTTCACATCTGAAAGAACTTAAGGCACAGAGACCAAATTGGCAGCTTTCCTCTTGCTCGGTCTGTTCTCAGGAAAGTTTTAAGATGTTTTCAAAGGCGCTTGGGGTCCTTTCGTGCTAAAGCAGTGCCAGAGCACACATTAGAGTCCTGGATTTACCCATATCAACTGATGAAATCTCTATTAGGAGAAGGACCTTTCGAGTTCATTCAGAATTAGTACATTGAAGAAAATCTGTGTTTAAATGGAAAACACAGCCAAGGAGAGGTGGAATGTCCTCTGAAAGTTAAGCAAAGGTATTTTTTCTTCTCCACTTACAGCTAAGGTGGATTAACAGAGGCATATGGAGAAGATCAAATATATCCTGAAATAATGGATGTATAAATCTGCAGACTAAACCTCTCCTGAGTACTGAGAGGGGGAGAGAGAGGGAGAATGTAAAAATGTGGAGATCATTTACTGAGGGGATATAACACTGCAAAGCCAGAGGGGTTCTAGGATCTTCAATATTTCATAAGAGGAAACGTAAAGCTATTTTAATAAACCATTGAGGCCAGTTTTTCAAAAATGTAAATGTACAACTGTGCACATAATCTACATATGCAAAGCAGCACCATTGGGCAAGCAAATCAGATAATTGCATGCAAATGTGCCTACTCACTCGATGCCTTTGTCTGCAATGGTAGTAACTGTGCATGCAAATTAGGTACACATTTTGTACACATAAAGGTGCAGCTTAAATGGCATATGGCATGAAAATATGGCGTATAATGCAACAAAAGAGGGAAGAGGAAATAGCAAAGGGTACAGAGTGAGCTGTAAATAATAATATGTAGCTTACACAAACACACAAACACGCATCTATAAACATGGCATTAAGACAAGACAATACATGGTCTTTGGAGCGCTTAAGGAGCTGAAATGCCACACGACGTGTGGAACGGGCATCTGGCCAAGCGCACCCGGCTTCCCAAGAGAGCGAGTGCCCATTCACAACACAGGTTGACGACGGTTTTACAAGTCATACCAGCTTCTCACTCCTTTGACCCGGTGACCCTCTCCTTAAGGGGATGAGAARAGCTCAGTCTCTTCAGCTTACGTAAGCTGACGATTCAGCCACGATTGCCAGCACTGGTGTCAAGTGAATGTCAAAGGTGGTGGTTTCTTATGACACTTGGACATATGTCTTCAAAGAAAACGCCTTTGGTAACTCTTTTGTCTTTCAAAAGTATTGATTTTGCTTCAAGTACCTTCTGCTTTGGAGCTGACCAACAAAACCTCATTGCCTTTCTACATTAGACTTGGAGAAATGTATTGCAGCAACACTGCTGACAGACAGGAAGGATGGATAGATGGATGGAGAAGATGAAAAGACTCTAGCCCGAACTGCATCTTTGAACTTAAAATCTGTTATATTTTTAAAGCACTTAGGCCTTAACTTAGTTGTTAGCAGATTAATGAGATGCAGAGACTGACATTTTATTTGAAATTTTCCAGGCAGAGAAACATAAAGTGCTCAGCATGAAGAGCAGACTGACTGCGATGACAGCAAGCCCCCTCAATCACGCCAGGCTTCAGCATGCTCACAGAGAGGAAACAATGAGCACAAGTTGGAGAACAGAATAAAACTGTTGATTAAATTTTGATTCAGTCCGTTTTGTGTGTGTGACTCCACACTCAATGCTGCATTCAAAGGCCTATAACGAGAAAAATCACTGACCACTTGGTGCCTTCAGCATTGGGCCCCCAAGACCCATGGCTAAGAGCTGTCTGAGGGCACACAACCCAAAAAGGTCTTTAACCACCCAGAGACTAGCTGGAATTACAAGGGTCAGACTGGCCTGAGGGCATCTAAAGCAGATGGTTTCATGAGGAACTTAGGTGGGAGGTGGACAGATGCTCAAAATGTCCTGTCCCCAGCTTTTCTAGGGCTGTCCTCTCTGGCTTTGCTTTAGGTCTCTCAAGCCCGGGCAAGGTTTTGTCCTACCCCAGCTCTGCACAGTCACTGAACAGCCCCACCATGAGGCCGTTCCTCCGCAGCCAGAGGAAAGCTCTCCAAGATGGAATTTCTGTGGGAAATGACAGTGCTGAAAAACAGGAAACAACCTGGGGTACCAGTTTGGCATCTTGCTGCCGCCAGTGCTGGAAGAAACTATTTTTTTCCMCCAATCTTTGTCATTTTTTATTCTTTAAATGCTCAAATCCTCTAAAAATATTAGAAATTTTCAGCTAGGAGATTGCCATCGTGTTCATAGTTTGCCTCTACCCTTCCCATTGTGATCTACTGAAAGCAGCAGCCTCTTCCACTTCTAATATCCTAATTTACTGTTCATACTCCAGAGCAACACAGAGTTTAAAAGTTTTTAATTTTTATTTTATTTTTGTTTGCTCAGGCTCAGAGCACATTTCCCCTTACAGATGTGGACAGCCTTGCAAACCAGAGCAACAGAAAGTTGGAGCTACTTCTCCCCCACCAGGTGCAGATGCCCATGCACGTACTAAGAGAGCAGTCCCCTTGCAGAATATATCTAGGCTAAACTGATTTTTCTTTCAACAAAGGAGGAAACCTAGCGCTTAATGGATTTTTTTTAGTAAACTACAAGGCAGTTTGGAAGTACATTGTGACACGCAGCATTAAATACGTTGCTGCAGCTGCACTCAGAGGAATGGGTAAATGTGTGCCAGCCCCAGGACACAGGCAAGGGCTTTTTGCATCACTTCAGACTGAGCCTTTAGGGGCTTGGCCCAGCACTCCGTGGAGTTAATGAGACTCACCRTTGGATTAAGATGACTTGGGTGAATCAGTCTATTAGATTTGCTGCTAGGAGCAGCTCTGTTGGTAACAATAGATGTTTCCAAGCTAGAAAATTGTATTTTACAGCAAAACTCTGTGCAAGAAACTCATTGGGATGCTTCACTTTGGACCAGATTTATGATTCTTCATGAACTATCAGYTTCATAAGCTGATGCAAAGTCAGGCAGGGTGGCTTCATGGATACTACCCACATTTGTCTTCAAATACATCATAAGAAACAAGTTGGGCATCTTTATCCCAAGGGCTTGAATGCAGGAACTCCATCCCAGCTGACAAACTAAACCTATTTCTCTGACAAAAGTCAGGAGCTCAACTGATCTGAGCAACTACAGATGGCAGAAATGTGCAAAGCAATTTTTCCTTTTACAAAGAATTAAAATCACATCAAATGAATCATGGACTGTATCCAGCTTACCCATTGCTCCCTGTCCATGCACTTTTCCAGCCCTGCATGTATGTTGCTTTACTTTTTCCCTACTTCTTAATAGGCAGCATGCTCTTTAGAACAGCTCTTCTCTCGTGCTTTTGTAATCTCCAAAATAAGGACCATCCTGCTGTTATAAGCATAATCTTAAAATAAATAATAATAAAATCTGGTGTGGCAGGCAAAAACAGGCAAGCAGGCAGAAGAGACCCTCCTTAGCCTGCCTTGCTTGCTGCAGTTGGGCAACTAGCCCAGGAACCAGCACGGCTCTCACTGCTGACAGAGAGGGACACATTTTGTCAAGAAGTCCCAAGAGCCACAGGCTGCTCAGTCAGTTGTCTCTGATGACATTTACCTCCAGGTACTTAGAAACAGGCTAAAGCAATTCCAGAATTGCAGCCCAGCAGAAGGCAAACATACTCTCCTCCTTTGTCAAGCACGAGAGGGGAGCTGGAGAACTACAGGTTGGCACCAAAATTTCAGCTTCTGGAAAGATACTGAAAGAAAAGAACCAAACCATTTGTGAACCCACAGAAGATAAGATGAGTAAGCACAAACATGCAGTTACTGGGAACAGATCATGTCAAATCAAGCTCTGTTCTCTCCATGACAGGATAACAGGCCCAGGGATAGAGGAGAAACAGTTGTCATGGCTTGATTTAAGCAAGTCTTTTCACTCTGACTCACATGGCATTCTCATAGGCAAACTAAGAAACAGGGTCTTAATGAAGCAACTCAGTGGTGGGTGCAAGAACCTGCAAAAGTACTGAAGGGAGCATTTAACAAGGAGTCCCTGTCAAAGTGGAAGAATATCCTGAGTGGATACCCCAAAAGACATGTTCTAGGTCTCGTATTTTGTATTTCTGCTAATGGCTTGGAACATGCAAAAGAAATTAGATTATAAATCTGCAGCCAACACAAGGATACTGGGATCAAAGCCCATAAAAGTGAAGATTACAACTAATAATAATGACAAACTAGAAAAATCAAATGCTTCTCAGTAAAGTGCAAGATACTGCTATCACTTCAGCAGCAATAAGCACAACAAGAACCTGTTGGGCAGAGCTGCATGGGCTTCTGGAGGCAGCTGGCACCTGGTATGGCAAAAAGACAACTATTATGACAGTTTATGGAAAGGTAGAGAATCCCCCCGGGCCTACAAAGGAAGCATTGGAGGACTCCTCTGAAGTAGTCTTCCCATGCATTAAGAACAACTTGGAAACTTGGAGCAGCTGGAGAGAGGCCAGAAGAAAGCAATCACAATTAGCATCTGTACAGGTTAGGTTTCCTAGACCTTGGAYAGGAGCTTGAGAGAGCTCGAGTAATGCCATTTAAGAGGAAAAGATGAGAGCTAAAATTTATAAGAGGCAACTGCAGAGGAATTAGGGGAAAAAAAACAGCCAATAGGACAAGAAACCTTGGGTTTAAAACAACAAGCAAAAGCTTTTTAACTGTAAGAGGAAGAAAACATTGGATAAATTATCTGGAGTAGTTGTTGAGATTTTGATTTTGGAAGCACTTAAGAGAAGTTGGACAAAGATAACACAAGTGATGGAAGCAAAGCCAACCTTGCCATAGGGCAGAGGCTTGAACTGGGTAGCTCCGTGAGACCCTGTTCTTCAGCTTGTGTTAATGCATGCAGGTAAAAAGAAAATTCCTTGGCTACTGTGAAGGTTCTCAGACACGGCCCTAGTAGTGAAAGGAAGTTAGGAACTGAAGCCAACAATTGCCTCTGGAATAGGGCAGCCACAGGAACTCTGTAAAAAACATAGCCCGCTAAACCCTCCCATATTTCTCACAACCTTAAGAGATAATAATAATAATAATAAGCGATAATAGAAGGCTACAGTTAAGCTCAAGGGGCAAGGTAGAGTTGATGCTCTCTGCATGTTATTGGCATGACTTTGCTGCCTAGAGGTCACTAGAAGTTGGGGTTAACTAACATTGATTATGCACCATTATCTCTTAATTTTGATGTAAGCATGTGACAAACATCCACAATGAAATATAGACATGCAAAGGCTCCAGAAATAGCTGGCATCACCAGTTATTATGGGTTTAACAAAAACTAGGTTAAATCCCACAAGAGATCAGAGCACAATGCCTTTCCTCTTCATCACAAACCTCCAGCTCGCTAACGCAGACTGAAAGACCAAGTCCTGTGTGCTTTACAACCCATTCCCAGCCCTTGTGGGATTAGTTAATTATGCTTTGCAATAATTAAGGCRCAAACAATGGGTATAAAAATCTCCATTTGTTTACAGCATGAGGATTCCCTCCCTCCAAAGCTGGAGAAAGCTACAAATATATTTATGCTCCAAAGCTGCTGTTCTCCAAAGGGAGGTTGTTCTGCTTGGCTGGGAATGAAAGCCACCTTGGCGCGGTGGCAGGTATGGCTATATTAAGGAGCACTTGGGGGCCCTCAGGAGTTCCTTGATTACACATTGCAAGAGCTTCATTCTTCAGAACTGGCACAAAGCCAATTAGTCCTATAGGAAGCCTGAGYTTTAACTAGATGTATCCATCAGCACTGCAGCTTTCTAAATACACTGTTTTCTAGGTATGGAGAACATGTGCGTGCCTGTTTCTGATTTTCTGGAAAGGTCAAGGGACACCTGAGATTTTTGTTGAAGGCAGACATCCTAAGTTCCTAAAAATGAACATCACTGAAATTCAGACTGTAACTTTCATGTACTAATTACTTACAGCATCCACTGAGAGACAAGTAAAACCTAGAATTACTCAGCTTTGCCTTAGCCTGATAACCTACCACAGTTTTAAGGGACTAGAGGCAAGAGTTGCACCCTCTACATTCCTATTCAGAAAACCTAACCAGAAGCAAGCAGCATCTCAGGGACTTGCAGTCACACATCGCAGAGGAGCCACCTCACAAAGAGCAGAACCCCAAAACCCCAACMTTCTGGACGTGTTCAGTCTGACGCCACAGAATGGGAAGTCACACAGCTGACTGTCCCTAAGAGTTGGTAGCTCTCTTACTCAAGGCCTGTGCTCCATTCATGGCTTCCTCTCGAGTGCTGTGTTAGGTCTACAGACCTTTCCCTTTCACCTTCCTGTCCCTCCCAGGGCCTGACACAAGACTTCTGCACAGGGAAAGAGGAAACCTGGGAGGCTGCTTTCCCATCCTCAGCTTGACTCACGGGGTGYGTTCCAGCATGGCAGCCAAAGGCCACCCCTGCTTTACTGAGCATGGGAGGTGCAGATTTTCAGCAGCACATTGGCAATAAAGCTGCTTTTGTCAGTCCTCGTTGCAGCCAGCAAATGGGAGGGAAGAGCCCTGAGATCCTAAATTCTAAAGCATGCACGAGCTGTAAAATTAAAGTCCTTATAGTGTTCAAACATATGAGGAAAGGCAGATTAGAATAAAAATAATGAATGAGCACCAGAGCATCCCACTAATTTTAAGATTTGCAAATCCTTCCTCATAAAGTAAAAGGTCTTTATGCGCATGCACACAAGGAGGGTTAAAAAGTACCTAACTCCATGTGTCTCCATCTGAGCTGGTTGGCTGGACTTCTTTTATACTCAACGGACAATCATACTTGCAGTGTGACTCATCCAATCTCACTTGATAGCCAAATATCAAGCTAGAGAGCTGAACATCACCTATGAAGTGCCTATTTGTCTTCACTGACCACAAAAAAATAAAAAGTTTAAGAGACTATTTCACATGAGGATGTCTGCTTTGCAGACATCTCCAAGTAGGTGAGCTGAATCTCAGCCAGACTTTATAAGAGCAAGGGGAAAATTGCCTGCAAAGAGCTTAGCAGAAAGCTATGAATTTTTGTCATCTGTCTGCCTTGTTATAATAAAGCAGCAGTTCTGATGCAAGGCTAACATRTTGCCTCTATCCTGTGTTCAGGACTGCACTGTTCTGCATTTTCATAAAGCCCTTTCTACACACGATTACTGCTTTTTATTGCATGAAATAAAGGTGAAAAAAGAGGAGAGAGTTTTATCAAGCTACTTATTTTGCCAGTGTGTGCAGCTAGATACAAAATCTAATTTGTATCACAATAGCATGTCTTAAAAGAGGAGAAAGGAAAAATTTATTATTCTAGTTTTGCCCAAATGCAAACTCCTCAATCATTCTGTAGTGATGCCTTTTTTAAATTATTCAAATTTCCTCCCTATCTGTGCAGCATTCTGAGGAATTGCAGAGCCACAGTGCTTATTCTTGGGATGTCATATGTTCGTTCCCTGCAAAAATTAAAAAGCTGCTGCCTGAGTAAAGTTCTCTATCACCTCTTTGGTAATTAATTTCCTCATTAAATGTTGACCATGAGTTTACAATAAAAAGCAATTTGGAGAAGAGACAAGCTGAAATGGTTGGATGAGCTTTTGAGCGCTTTGTAATTGAAGGCCTTGCTACCTGCCAAAGGGTAGTTTGAGCAGCTTTTCAAAAGCGATGTCAACAAAACCCTCACCAAAATGATCGCTGTCAAAAAAACCCAACCTTGATAACCTCACTCTGTCCCCAGGCTGTCTACTCTATCAGAGTAGCACCAAGCTCTATTCTGCAAATCGTATTTCGAGTCCCATCACGGTCATGTCTCATGATCAGTCACCAGTTGCACTGCCAGGCATTTTGTTCATACAGCTGGGTAGAAGAATACAGATTAGCTCCTCAATTTCTCGAAATGAAACGATTAGCACTGATTCTGCTCCGCCTTTTCTGTGGTGACAGAATCTTCTCAGAGAAGTCCCCATTCCTAGTAACACATCCCCCCTTTCTTTGTGCTTTTGGYAAAGATATTCACCTTTGAAGGGGAACATCTCTGAATTCAAGACTGCTTTCACACACGTTACCAATTCCATTCCCTTCACCTGCTTTGCACGCACTAGCATCTTGTTTACTCAGTGTTGTGTCTCAACACAGACATTCCTAGGTGCAAAGCTCACCTTCTATTATTTATTTGCTGATGTAAGTATTTCTKCCAGTGTTTACCCAGCTTATGTGAGCCCCTATAATTATGTTAGTGTCACCTTTAAAAAGGTATTTTGTCTGTTCAAATACACTAAATGTAAAATGAAAAACAAAACCCGCACGCAGCTGGAAAGCAGAAATGCACGAAAGAGTGAGGCAGGAACAGAACTGCCAGTAGCAGCAGGGCAGGACATCCTACTCCTCTCCAGTTTCCATGTCAGGGATCCAAGTTAGCAGGGGCTTAATTTTAACCAAGTCCACAGATATGCCCTGCATGCAATGAAAGAAAAGATCTTCAGGAGGAAAATTGGGCTTTTGTATAAGCTGGTTTATATATAGAGCTATTATTGCAACAGGTTAGGTGTTCAGGAAAACCCTCTGCTAGTAAGCTGCAGAGATTGTGTAGTTTCAGTCATGGAAGAGGTTCAAACACTGTTGGAGTGGTTGACAGAACTCCCAATTTAATTGCAAATCTCACAATATTTCATGGCTTTGCCTTTTTAAAATCCTAGCTACCACCTTCATGCATTGCAAAGCAAACTCATCTTTCATTTTTTTAAAAAATAGTCTATTTCTAGTTCTCACGGTCATGGAAAGAAGCTGGAATGATGAAGTACCAACACCYTAGCAGCTCCAAAGAGAGAAAACAAATAAAAGTATATTGATTTAACCCAATCTCATGATTTTTTTCCCCTAAGGTAGCTCATGATTTTCAAAAGAGTTTGGAAATGATGGAAACGCAGGTCCTGCCAGTTTCTAGTCTTGGCTCTCCTACAAACCATCATTGGAAAGTGCTAGAGATAAGAGAGCAGCTCAGTGCAAACATCCTAGAATGAAACACTCGGCCTTTGTGGGGATTCCACGTGCAATCCTATAAACAGACTGGAAATGAGGAGCTGCAGGCTTTGACTCAAAAGAACAGAAAAAGCCTTGCTTSTTTGCCTATGTCAGACACTAATCATGCACATGCAAACCCAAGAATGAAAGCCCTAACATAYTGCTACAGAGGCAATTGCTTGGGGATGGACACAGCCACCAGAAGGACCAGAAACTGAACTCAATATTCCTCCATCCCAGATCTTTCCATGCAGCTTTGGGTATATTCCTAATATTCCTAAGATTGCCTGCCTAGAATGATCCAATAGACCCTGTAAAGCCAAGGAACATATGGAATAGAGCAGCTATAAATTTAAGACACTGCTCATTTTCCTGTTGTCATCATATGATGCTTTGTGTGCACAGCTGCCCTAGCAGCTTCCCCATCAGGTGCTGCTGCATTTGTGCTAGGGGAGAGGAAATGCAGAAGATTCAAATGAGCACATTTTGAGAGGCTTTTAAGGGAAATGCTGTGACAACTTGGCCTGCACAGAGTGGCACTGTGTTTGACGACCTGAATTAGATTTAATCTGGCTCCCCCAGCGGTAATAATAATATAGTATGCTGTAAAAATGAATCTAAAAATCTTAAATTGAATCTGTATGTTTACTATCAAAGTAGCTGTGCTGAGCRTACAGCACAAAATTTTAATATTTTCAGCAGGTAAGAAATACATCTTGTCTAGACACTAGAGAAATTCAGACGCAAAATTATTTTAAATGCTAAAACAAATAACGCAGACTTTACCTCACATCCCTACCAGATTGTGGAATGTCATTTACTTTAAATTTGCAGCCAGACATCACATCGCCAGAGAAATTGCCTGCAAGAAAAATCGGCTGACACTTATCACTACATTCCAATGGGAGCACGGGGTGATGTCAGCTCGCTTTCTCCCAGACAATTGAGCTTCCTGCAAATCAATAAAAACCTGGTTTATTGGTATGTTTGCTTTATCACACTTGAGCCACTTTCATTGTCCTAGTGACAAAGTCTTCGCAAATTGAATCATTAAACACCGTAATTGCGTTTCAAATACATTTCAGCAAAAAGGAAGGGAAGAGAGTGTAAAAGATTATTTGCTACAGTATTTATGGCTGCAGAATTTAGATTTGTAACACTTTGCCATATCTATCTTTTATTTCTCAGCATGGAAGGAGAGGCAAGAGGGCAGAGGAAGGAATCCTGTAAGTGGAGCAAACAGTTGCACTCCCATTCAGACCAGCAAAGCTCTAATTTCACTGAAGGGAATGTTATATAAGGAAGTTCCTAAGTTTCACGCACAAATTGTCAGTTATTTTAAAATTATTTTTTTTTTTAAAATAGATGGGCTTAGGAAAAAAATAATAAGAGAAAGCACCCTGGTGTCAGGATCTAAGGGCTGCCACCATCCTTGCGGTTAAAGTAATTCCTTCCCTGGCATTGCTGAGGCCCTTATGCAAGCTGCAAACTCCGCTCACCCCAGCACTCACATCCTTGTCGCTCTTTGCATATGTGGTTGCAATCTACACGCCACCCACATTTAAGGAGGTATTGACATTTTTGAGACAGCTCCTGTGTTTCCAAGGGTGCCAGTCGCACTTGAGCTCGTCCCGCGAGCTCAATCCTTTGCGTGCCGCGCGGCCGCCTCTACCAGGGCGGCCTGGCCTTAGTGCTTCTGCCTCGACACGTACCCCAGGGGAGGGATAGCAACGGCTGGAGAGGCTCCCATGCCAGCAAAGCCAGACTCAAAACCCCAACGTGAACACAGGAGAGGTGCTGGGCAAGCGAGTGCCACCAGCACCGGCCTTTCCCTTCGTTAGCTTTTCTCTGTGAATCAGAGAATATTTCYCCTTCCTCCCTTCTTCATCTCATTGCACTTCTCTTACTCAATTAGCCTGAAACAGAGCGGGATCCTGCTCCTCGCTGCAGCTCCTGCTCAGCACAGCTGTATCAGACCTTTCCACACATCACACAAATTGTATTTCATCATTGCAAATTAAATCTAGACAGTAGTGAGCCCAAGCACAGAATAACATAAGGATGTACAAGTGCTTTCACTGCATCGGTTCTTAAGAYGAATGGAGGAACGTCATTCTGAAGCCGCTGCCCTTCCAGCACTTCTAGATCACTCAGGGCCCTTCAGCACATTAGAGGGACACTGTAGCAGAGCTATCAGCATGGCAGCACACTTGAAAAACAGCCAAGCACAGCCAGGGCCAGCACATATCCCACAGCTGGCAGAATGCTCTGGATACTGCTGCATCTTTTGCTAAGACAGAAGGTTGGACTTACATGTCACCTCAGATCACAGGAGCAGACTGAGTCTCAACCAAGCGTTTTGCTAAATGCTCCTAAACAAGGCAATACACCTCAAAGAAATACATATCTATAGCTAGTAAGGCCTAGCTGTAATCATGTCATTCATTGCTTTCAGGTGGACACTGCAACACAAAGCACATTTGGCACCATGCACCACAGCTGCAGCTTCCACTGCAGTCACCACCAGCCCACAGCTACCATGGTCCAGACAGAGGGAACCTGCACAAATCCTCATGCCTGCTTTTCCTGAAAGGCCGTTGCTGTTTCTCTGTTTTAAGCCAATTCCTCCTACTTGTATTTTTGATCCAACCCCTGAGCTGACAGACACAAGCCTTTATTCACCCATATGCTCATTCCCTTGCACCTGTATGTAGGATGTTGGAGGATGTCTGCATGTTGCCTTTACTGTAYGGCAAAGAACAAAAATCTGGTGCTCTTTGATGACAGTGTTTACTCTTATGAAGCTGGCACCTCACACAACCATCTCAGCAGTGTTCAGACAGGAGTTTGTTTATTTAGAGATAGGAAATGGCTAGTGATCYGCTTTGATCTTGCAAATTGGCAATGTGAATGGATCCACTGCCAAACTGGGCGACAACCTCCACCTTTCCTTTCAGAAAGAGGGCTGCTACAGGAACACCCTGACCCAGCAGTGGGTGCAGGAGATGGCCCTGTCCTCCTGGCTGCAGCCCAGGACCTGATCATGAGGGAAGGGATCCACAGTCACCCCCTGCTTTCACCCMGACCAACCAGCCTGCCTTTCTGTAGCTGCAGGAATAGTGACAGACCAAGAGACTCCATCACTTTGCTGTTCAGCACAGAACACTGCCCTTCACACTGACTGCCATACTCTTATTCACGTGTGGGTTGGTGGAAGGAATCACCCACCTCTGGGTCATTTCCTCTCATGTGACCAAATAAAACAAATACAGAAAGCAAACAATCCAGAAGCATAGGTTTGCTGACAGGTAAGTCCTGCATTTTGAAATGATCAGGCTGTAAATTAATTCACTTGGCTGCATCACACACCATTTAGCTTTAAGAAGGTCTGCTCTGAAATGAGGGTTTGGATTTGGTAAGTCTGCCAGTGACAGCTCTATTTCCCAGTATATATTTACACTCATATCCAAGTTGGTGAGTGGGTTTGCTGTTGAACTTGCAAAGCACAGACCTGACAGTTTGGTTTTTAGTTCCCTTCCCCACACTAGGGTCACGCAAGAACACTATATAGATGCATTTCCTATAGGTTATAGCAATCTTAATGGTAGTGAATGAATGATTGCTCCTAAAAAGTACATCTTGTTCTGATGTTATCGCTTCTTTGCTTTCTAAAAGTGGCTAAAACAGAGACATCCTTCCTCTTCTTTCCCCACCCCTCCTGCCATTCAGCATCTTCTCTGGTTCATCAGTATTTTCAGAGACTGATTTCAAGGGTTATGGATTTACACCAGGGGGACAGGATGCACACTGGTAGTATTTAAAGCATAACTATTGCGCATTTGTTAGAGAAGTGTTTAGGTTATTGATGAAACAAAATGTATTTTATGCGATAGTGTGTTTAACTAGTCAATATTTCTATTAAAATGAATAAAATYGCCATAATCTGTTCCCCTAGAGTCTATTAATGCTGAAGGCAAGACAGTGTTGCCAYTGACTTCCATGGGAGCAGCATTTGCTTCAAAGCACAACCCATTAAACATTACATCATTTACTAAATCCTGACTTAGACAAAACTCGGGGAGATGTGCTCACCAGCAAAACCATACTGCGTGTGCTTAAGGACAGTCTGGCTGTAACACAATACTGTGAGATACAGATATGGAAAACGATGAGTTGACTTTGTACAACTACTTGTGCTTAAAATTAGGGCAGACACTGAAGAACTTTGCTGAATCAGGGTCTTGATTATCAGYGCCAGTAATGAGTGCAGACAGTTGGGAGGTCTGCTTGGTTGCTGTCATCATAACTTATTTTTGGAAATATTAAAGGAAAGCATCAAGACAATATAGAACAAGCAAYTAAATTCTTGTTTTGTGTAATGCAGAACAAATATTTGCTTTGAGTTTTATGGGCATCTTGCAAATCAAAAACAAACTCAGATGAGCTTTTGTTTAAAAAAGGCATTCTGTTGGCTCAGCAGAAAAGAGTATGTTTGGTTTGGGCAAAAAATAAAAAGACCTATTACATGAACCAAAATGCACTTGATGAGGTGACAGTAAAGATCAGAAGCTAATTAAAACTGAATATGATGTGTTGAGGAAGGTAAGGGTTGTCTGCTGCCTTCAATAACAGCAAACACCCTCATTCTCATCCTCTTATTCACATTTACAACAACTAGCAAGCGTTTAATATATTTTGGGTTGTTTCATTAAGAGTTTCATTCTGCTAGCTAACAAACAACTCTTGTCCCTGCAGGGAGTTCAGGTAAGGCTCTCTGACCATATGCTAAAAGGCATTATGTCAATGGACAGAATTTGGGAGCATTCCAAAGACATTTGTACTTCCCTGGCTTTTGTCACYTGTGACACTGTGGTACAATGTCCTGGGGGTAAATAATCAGCCCCACTCTCCTAATGAGGACATTCATCCAACGTCACACTTCTCCCTATCAGTGAAGTCAGCGCATTGCAAGGTTTGAAAAATCAGGATTCATGGACAGGAGTTACCTGTTTTCTCTGCAGCTTAATTGCATTGCAGAAATTACATTATTTAGTAGTACAATAAACCATCATTTATTGTAACAAGACAGTACAAGAACAGCAACCAAAYGGAGGAAAAAATGAGTTTAAAAAAATCTGGTGAGCAGCAGTAACGTATAGGAACTATAAGGCTACAGAGATAGGCAACAGCTCAGGATATTTCAGGAAAAAATATTTTGATAAAATATTACTGACACTACTGATCAAAGTTAGCATCCTGAATCCCACAACTAGAGTCCTAGTGTAGCATCCTAACAAACTTGAGTCACAAATTATAAGTTTTTTCCCTAAATTCAACAGGACTACCTACAAATGTGAAATTACCTGAAGAGGTGTATGGTCTCGGCTAGAGACAAGAACTGTTGTGTAAGATCAGCTGCTCCTTTTTCTTATTTGCATTTTTTCCCCTTTCATTGCTACTAAAACTTGGCAAGATAGAAGGTACTGGCAATTTACCCTTCTCTGACCTTTCTCTTTGTCCTTGTATTTCCCATATCAAAATTTAACATGAGACTGTTTTATTTCTAAAACATTTCTGTAATAAGATCATTAAATGCATCATTTATTTAAATGAAATGTTCCCATCTTCCCTCCAGGCACATAATGGGCTTAGGCKTTCAGCAACATAATACAGAAAAAGAGACCAAACAGATTCTGCACCTCAGACACCCAGTGTGCTCAGCCTTGTTCAACCAGATCCATGCCCCAACAAGGAATCCACTCTTCCAGCTGTAGGGACATGGCCTTCTATAGCTGGAACTTGCCAAAGAGCAGGCCTGCCAACTCCTAAAAGTATACACAGGGTTTTTTCTGTATCAGAAATTGGAGACAGACTCAACCAGACTGTCAGAAARTGTTGGTTTAACTCAGGTTGTTTCAACCAAAATGTCCTGTATTCAGCAAACTGATCTTTGTCTCTATCTGGCTCAACTGGAACTGACCCAAACTCCTACTATCCTACTGACTACTATCCCATTAATCAAATAGTGGGATAATTCATCCTGGAAAGGACCTTGGAAAGCCCTCACAGTGCCCAATGACCTCCGCAAAGCAGGATCAGCTCTGAGGGCCCATCGGGTTGCCTGGTCTTGAAAATCCAGCCTGGTCTTGAAAATCCACTTGGCTCTGTGGAATTATTAGGGCCTTTCTCTATCAGTTTCCTTGGCAAGATCAGTGTTTCCCCATTACACCTTGATTAAGTGTTTGATAGTACCTTTTTCTCCTCTGCAACTGCAACAAAAGAAAGGAAATAGTTTATATTGCAGGTAACTACACAGGAGAAAACTTAAATATACGCTCATACAGATCCCACCGATTTCAGTGAGAGCCCCATGTAAGCTTGMTCTGCACATATGGGCTCTTAAAACATGAAAGCTATAGAAGCAAGTGGTTTTCCTCCCTCGCATATTCACATTGTATGAAACAGCAGACACTGAAATGCTAAAACCAGCGGGCATTTGTGTTTTCACATGCAGCTGTCCTATCCGCACATTTCTCACAGATGATGGCTGTGGTCTGTAATTGGATTCAGGGTTTTCTATACATAGGGGTCAAATTTAATGCAATCTGAAAACTAATCATGGCTAATTAGGTTGTCCTATTAGAGAAGAGCCAAGGAAATTAACAAAAACTTGCCAAAGTGAGATACTGAAGTAGAAAAGTAGTGCGGTCAAGATACAAGTTAACTCTCAGTCTTGAACCATCTGGGGAAAACGAGTTCTACATAATGACCCTCCTTCCCACTCCTTCCCTTCCTATGAAGGCTGAAAATACACACTTTAAGAGTCTCCTTTCTATACAATTCTGTTCTCCTTGCTAGGTAATCGTCCTTTAAGATGTTGCCTTACAGAGTTTCAAGCACTGCCACTTAGAAGGCAGTGTTAATATTCAGAGCAGGGTAAATTAATAAGGGACATTCTTCTCCAGCCAGATTAAAACATCAGAAGGGGACATAAACCAATAAGAAAAATAAGAGACATAAGACCTCAATTTGTTAGTATACTAGTAAGAGATTTTACATGTGTRTCATCCAACTTGGCTTATTTAATGCCTGTTCCTATATTTTTCAGTGACTTGCTCAGAGATCATTAATCTAATATAAATTTAATCCACTTTCTGAAATAGCTTAAGTGAAGATAGAGCAATTTGTATAAAAAAGCTCCCAGACCATCTACATCCTTCAAAAACCTAACACCTTTTGAATGCACTAGATTTGCTGATATTTATATTGCCATATTCCCCCTGTTTCTATCAATTTACTCCTGAATTTAAATTACATTTTATTCTTAGTCTTAGATACTTTGGCAACAAGCACTGTAGATAAGAATTTGGATATCCTTACTAGAAAAGGAAATGCAAAATCTTGCTTTAATTTAAGACTAAAAGTAAGCATCTGAGGGGAACTTATAAGAGTATACGTGCACAAACAGCTGACTTCACAGCTATTTATGGAGCTATTTAAGGGAAGTATCCACAATAATTTCAGATATCGAAACTCAAGTCCTAAAAGTTCCTTATCCTCCCAAATGAAGGCATATTTGACAGAGAACTCTGATTTAAGTGCATTTTGCCATTTTCACAGAAAATGTTACCTGCTAAACTGAGAAGTCAGGGTTGGAAGTTTGCCCGAGAGCCACATTTATTTTCTGGAGTTACCACTTTTGCATCCTATTGAGGAACCAACTCCCCCACTCCCCAGAAAGGAACCCAGCAGCCTATATCTTTGATGCCTTGCTGCAACTAGGCCACGTTTCCAAGTCTCCCATCACAGACTGGCTCCGCTGCCTTGAACAATCTTTCAAGCTGCAGGTACATGAGCTACATTTAGCTCATGACCCTACTATAGGCAGTCTCCGTTTATTAATATACCTGTTCCTTTTCYTCCCCTGGCTTTATTGATTTCCCCTTGCTGTGAGATACTGAGGTTATTTTGCAAACCTGTCTTACACCAGAGGTCTTAGCTTTTCCCACTTGTGCCTCACCATGACAGACTTGTGTGAATGAGATACAGRGCAGGCATCACACCAAAACAAAGAGTTACTGAACTAAACGACAAAAAAAGCAAAGTTCTTGTTAGATTACATTAAAAAAAATAGGAGGCACGCTAGGTTTGTTTCGCAGTTCTTACTCTCACTTGCTTATAAAGTTGAAGAATTTAGCATCACTGCAAACAGCTCTGCAAAAAAAGCAGCAGTATTTTTATGGCTCCATTTCTCCTGCAGGTATTTCAGCACCAATCTTTCATCGCTTCAGCCAAGTATAAAGCCAAAAGTACACCCCAAAGGACAAGCCAGGAAGAGTCCAGTGGACTTTGCTTGCTGCTTTAACATCAAGAAATGTGAAGGTGGGAAGGTTCCCTAAGCTAATGCTTGAACAGGGAAGAGAGGTTGCTTGGGAAATAAAGTGCTTATATGCGTTGGTGATTAAGACAGGAAAGAACTGGCAGAACAGAGATTTTTGCATCAAGAAAGCTGAAGGGTATTTTTGCTGTGGTTATCAAAGAGGAAAGTGCTAAATTGTCTCCTCTTAAGTAAAATAGCCCACAGAGCTGAGGTAACAATGGTGGTGTGAGCAATATGGCAATTACCATTGATTTCAAGTCCAGCGTCTCACACTGCACAGGCACCAGGCACCATCCTCTGCCCCTCAGTAGGCACTTCCACACAGAGCAGCTTCTCTTCCACACTCCTCCTGCCACTAGAAAAATAGCAGTTGAGCCCTATGGGCTTCAGCTGAAGGTGGATGTAAGCAGCAGCACTCTGGCCAGTGCACTGGCCACTGAACGGGATACATCTAATGGGAAAACACAGCAGAGAAAGGCAGAGGACAGAGACACCAGAGTACCAAACATCAACAATTCAGCTGATTTTGGTTAGTCCAATACTCGGCTTCTCACAAGCAGTAAGAACAGCAATACCTAGGTGAACATTAACGTAGCATTGTGTTACTAGATGCATGCAGAGAGGCAGATCAGGGAAAGAGAAATGCACATTAGGTGCTGGTCCCTGGAGGTTCAGAACCCTGGGCAGCTGCAAGATGGGTGCTGAACAGAACTGAATCCTAATCAATCCAAGATAAACTGGACACAAAGCTACCAAGTCCCCRTCCAGGCACCCAAACTACTCAGTCTCCTCTGGGCTTCTCCTTGGAATCTATTGCCAAGTTTCCCTAAAGATCCAGACAGTACCAAATATGATTAAACTCCTGGCCTTGTGCTGCTGTTAGAGGTTATATTCAAAGTCCTCCCTTGGGAAACAGCACTCAGGAGACTTTCAGGATCCATGTGCAGCTGTAAAAGTGCTATCCAAGTTGCAGAATCTGATCACTCTTGGAAAAAAACTAGCATATTCCAGTGGACTTTTCCTTGGTAATACAGATCACTCCTGCAGGAGGCCTCTAAGCTGAAATGCCATTGCTAGTTTTATTGCCTGCTTTAAGCTTGAATTTCACTGAATTTTTCTGTTCTGGTTGCATCCCACCTGCTGATATAGTTTTGTTCCTAATCACAGGGAGACTTGCTGTACATTAACCTCCCAGAGGAAAACTATTTCATCTTTTAGTACTGCATCAGCAATAAGACTTGTGACTTACATAATTCCTCCATCAAAAAAAGACCTAAAAGCAGTGGTACAGGTTTGAAAAGTGGTACAGGGAATAATTGCCAGGGAGCCATTATTGATACCATCACAAGGCATTTATAGCAATAAAAGTCACTTGAATTGAGAATGCTAATTGATTAATTGCAATTAAATAAAGTGCTCCCATTCCCTGGAATGCTCACACTATTGGACAGACTTCTCCTCTGGCTGCAGCAAACCTGTTCTCAAAAAAMCTATTTGCAGCACACTGCAATTGCAGCCAACAGGAGGCTAAAGCCAGAGAGAGCCAGGGATAACTTGGTTCTGCTCCATCCCTCAAGACCCTCGGACAGATCCCTGGGCAGATCCCGCCATAGCCACAGGCTCCACACATTGCCCAGAGCTCTGACTCCATCCCAAGCCCAGCAACAACAATTACTGCAGCAGCCTTAAGCTACCACCCATTAAACTGACGAGGCAGTTAACATTTTTATTAAATACAGCATTTATTTTTCCTTCATTTTTTCCAGGTTACCAGTTGTGCAGATTTTTGTTTTCCTCCCAATTGTCATTTTTATGTGTGCAGCTCTCGAGTGTGGTTAAAGGAGGAGACGGGAAGCGCCGAGCCCCGGGTTCTCCCTGCTGTGCCGCTGTCTGGCTGCCTCGCTATTTATAGCCTTGCTCTCACCGAACTGCAGAAGGGTTGAGAGCTTCGTAAATACATTTTGGGGACCAAAACCTAGAATGTTTACTGACAGAAAAAAATGGAGCAAGTTGGTGATATTTTTGCCTCATTAGGAATATGCATGAAAATAAATCAAGACTAGAGATATTTTTCTTCAATGGTAAGGCACCTCTCCATCCCAGCACCAAGTGAGTTTTCAGAGGAAAAACACTTGCCTTTTTCCCCCCTTTGTAAGACAGTCACTTACTCTGTATCTAACAGTTTGGGGGGACAAAACCCACAGGGTTTGCCATGGGGATGGAAACTTCACAGCCCTCCCCATGTTGCTGAACAAGGTTACAACATAGGGAAAGGCCGAGCTGCCTGGCCATYACAAATATATAATTCTGTATTATCCACACCTTCCCTTGCAACCACTACATTCATAATTAGAGAGCTTATTTTTCTTAGTTCCACTTTGATATTGTTCAAACCTAAAGAAAACTGCAGTTTTAAAACACRGGGAGGACAAATTGTGCTTTCCGAGAAGGGAATTGGTACTCCTGCCTGAACAGATGTTAAGAAYGTTTCCGAGTGTGCTAGACTCATTTGCGAGTCTTTTTCACACATTTGAATCTTGGGGACATCACCAGTTTGTTCAATATTTTCAGCCTCCCTCCTAAATGCCACACTGGGAAAATGAAAGAAAAAAAACGGAGACAGAAAAAAAATGAAAAAATAATCATGCAGTTTATCTGCCATTACTGGGGCAAACGGTGCAAGCCAGGATCACAGCAAGTAACCAAGGCAAGGAGGGCACAGCCAGGCAGTTGACAAGATAAAAACAAGAGTGCCAAAGCAGTAAAAGACAAACTTTAATATGCGATTTAACCTAGTCACCTACTGGACTGGAATCCCGCGGTGAGTCTRCAGAACAGAAGGTTCTGCCTTCAAAACAAGAGACCTCAGAGCCCCCTGAGCCAAGGGCAGTGTCTCCGTGGATGCTGCAAACAAGCCCCAAAGAGCAGCCTGGTGAGCAGCACATGGGAGCTCTGCTCCTCCTTCCTCCTAGCAGGCTCCCAGAAGATGCCTTTGGAAGAGATGCATTAATGTCTCCTGGACTGGGGGCACAGAGGGAGGAGGAAGCATCTTTATACAGTTTGTGCAGTGCCCAGAGGCCTGGCGCTCCACAGCACATGGCATATTACAAAACATTAATGGCAACACAGCAGTTTTGAACCAAAAGGACAATCACTCCTGGTCAACGATGCAATTCAGTCACTTTAGCCTTGTCAAAGCATAAGCACAGCCCTTACAAAGGCCAGATAAGCAATGGAAAGGTTTTCCTCTTGCAAAAAGAGCCCAAACAGGGAAAGAAGAGACATCTCTATGGAGACCATGGCTTTGCAAGACTTGGTGCCACTCCTGCTCTGCTTGGTCTTGTTTCCTTTATTGACAGAAGCAGTTATACTTGTAAAAGATTTAATATTAGCAGCTACTATGAAATTCCTCATCAGATTAAAGATCCCAAAAGACCAGGTGTCCTGTGTTRCACCCGGTCGCATTTTCAGAACAGGTCCAGACTGACCACAAGCCACCTGCACTGTAACCAGTCTCTTACTGGTTACATCTATGGGCACTGTGGTTCGGAGAAACCAGTTCTCTGGCAATCAGAAAAGCTTGTTGCTGTTCCTAGCAAGTTATTGACCTAAATAACAGAAGAATTCTATATAGTAGAATAATATATTGACTTATGAAAGCTATACAGCCTTGGAAAAGTCACTTCGCTCATCCTTGCTTCCTTCCTGTTTGCTCCAGCTTGACTCTAGACAAGCTCTGGTGGCACAAAGACTCTCTTGTTCCTTGACCATTCCTACAAATATGAGAATTTGTCCCAAGTCCTGCATATTAATACAACGATTAACCCTACCTATATCCTTGTCCCATCAATTCTGACAAAGGATAAACCAGAAGTATAAGAGATTTCCTGATATTACTAATTTCCATAGGCTGAAGCTGAGGTCCAGTTAAAGGGACACTATCCAATAATTTATTCTCCTCCTATATAGACAAAGTATAGCACACACTGTGTATTATCTCCTGCTTTCAGATGGAAGCATTTTACRAATTTAAAAACAAAGAAGCTCTAAGAAGTTTCCAATTTCCCTTGGGCAGAAGGCTCCCATCCCGGTGATTCTGTCCCGTTCTGGAGGCGGCCGCTGCAGCCAGGGATCATGGGCTAGTTCTGCTCGCAGGCAAGCCCGGTGACTTCACTGTCTGGGTTATCTGATGACTGAGGATAAGCTGGTGGGATGACTCATCAAGGAGGACAAAAAAAAGGGAAGGAAAATGCAGCAAAGGCAGCCAGCAAAGACACCAGGCTGCTCCTAAAGATAATTTTATTAGCAGGACAGCACTGAGCTTCCTAAAGGCACCAAGGGAGCCAGAAGTCTCTGCAGAGCAGGGCTCAGCACAGAGCTATGACCCCGAGCGTGGAGCCCACACAGGGTGGATGCTCGTTTGGGGAGTTTGGTTTTCTTGCATTTCCTTTCAGGAAAGACAGTTTTTTATTCCCAAATAGCCAGTTTCTCCTCATCAAACAGGCTGGGGAAGCTGAAGTGAGCCCTCTTCTCTCTTAGGACATACTAACTTGGAGCAATGTGAGCCCTTAACAGCCACCACATCTCCAGACACCTCCCTCAAAATGTTGCTTCAACAAACGAGTCCTTATTACTACTTCATTCTCTAAAACAGGGAGCCCCCAACAAGGTCAGGATCCCACATGCAAGGCACTGTACAACCCTCACTGATAAAGAGTCCCAGTTCTTAAAGCATTTAAATGGATATATCAATCAAARGAGGAATAAAAACACTGACAGCTAAATTAGATGAGCTTAGACTTAAAGGTCCAGAGCTGTGCACCTCCTGCCCTGCATGCTCAGCCCTGGTCCTTCTTCTACAGGCTATGGGCACCAACATCRGCAGCAAATTTGGGGAGAAAAGATTATTTCTCCCTGCACACCAGAAGATTTTTGCAAATCTTAAGTTATCTGAGCTCATCCCACTGCATCCGTTTACTTAGCTCATGGAGATTTAAGAGAACATGCGCAAAGGACTGGAAAATTACTCCAAAAAAGAAACAGACCAATTTAAGTGCAAGAAGAGCCAACACCACAAGGAAAAAAAAAGCTTTCAGTTCTTTCAGTTTATGAAAAATGTTCCCAAGCTAAAAATTTGTAATGTCACTTCAAACCCACTTAAAATATTTATGGCACCTTTTCAAAGTCCTCCATATAAAGGATTTTAATGGGGTTAGAGAGGAAGGCTAGGGCTTTTGAGCACTACAGTATTTCTTCAGAGGTAAGTAAAGAGCTCAGCACATAGATTAGAGCTCTACCACGTAGCAGATAAGGTCTGGTCTCAAAGCATTTGAGGAGTCATGCTCAAATGTACTAGATGCTTGAGAACACACTGCTGGTATTCTGGAGTTTATTTAGATAGCGTTCTGGTTGTGGTTTGAAGTCAATAATGAGCCATATGTTCACTTCTCCCCCCTGAAAAATTATTCTTTATTAATTCTAGGGGAGGTGGTCTATGAGTTAGAAGGGAAAAAGCACTGAATCTGTTCCTGTGGCATTTGAGTAAATTCTGTTTTATTTTAAAGGTCACATAATACTGTAAGGTCTCTTTCAAGATATTTCTTATTATGAAGCTAATTGATGCATTTCCAAAATTTGTTCCTTTTATTATTTTATTCTACAGTGATAGATACACAAAGTGCTCTGGTTTTACCTTGAATGGAAATTCATCTCTAGAGAATCCTGCTCATGGAGACAAAAATAATATACGAAACCCTTTCCTTCCACCAACCCAGAACCTTACCAACTGCTTTTAAACAGTATATATCAATTAATAAAGCTGRCAGTCTGGCATTTCATTATCCTGAATTTTGAATCAGCTAGGAAACAAAGTGAAAAGTCTCATTGCAACATCTAAGATCCCAGACATCAGAACTGGATTTGGCAGAACTGCCATCTAAACCTGGAAGGTTAAGAGCAACAAGGATCAAGTGTTGTGTACAGACCTTGCAAACTTGCAATGGTAATAGCCTGTATAGAACATTTTTCTTCCTAATCAATGCAAGTTGAGAAAGGACCTAGTTAAACCRTTTGACATTCTTCACCTCGTCATATATCTGCTACAGTTACCCATGATTCAATTTGAAATTCAATTCCTTCATTTAGAAAAACAGTCAAATAAAAATGAAGCTCTTTGTGATAACCTCTCTCTAATCATCAAGGGCACTTAGCATTTGAAAAATCTTGTGCACCCAAATTAATGATCCCTGTGGGACAGAGACCCTGCGTTGCCAGTGCTGTGCAAGACAACATTTAACAAATAATAGTTCTTAGAATGTCTTACGCACCAGTGCATTCTCAATGACACCTGGAAAGAAAAAGGGGAAGAYAGAAGAGCTATTCCCAAGTTATTGCTCTCTGTAATGCAAACACAAACTCAGAAGTATTGGACAAAAGCCTTATTGGGGGTAAGTTTCATATTTTTTTCCTAGCTAAACTAATTTTAAATTGATTTCAGTTAAGCAATCTCTCACATGAATTYGGTTCACCAAGGTATTTGGCACCCTATGTTGGATGAATCAGTTTCTCCCATTTTGATCTCTTCATTCTGAATCTTGACACAGGGAAGGTGAAAAAACATGAATGAACTACAGGTTTAATCACATGCTATCCCCTYGTTGCGTTATGCCCTTGAGATCCCTCAATCACACACATGTTGATTTTGCTAAGTTGGTACTTATATACTGTAGGCTTCAGTATAACAACCAGCACAGAAACCCCTAAACAGTCAGAACACCCAATGAAAAATGTAGATCAAGAGATAGAACCGAAAATCTGTAGACTCTGCTTGCTTTCCAGGTTGGTGACTATTGGAAGTGGTTGATTTCTCAAGGGGAAAAAAAAAGTGATTGCATCACTCAGACCAGAGCTTCTGGAAGATTTAAAAGAATTCAGGAGGGAGCAGCTCCTTCCTCCTTTCCAGATGGAAAATAACTGCTGTAATTAACTTGCTACATTTCAAATGAAGGAATGAAGAAAAAAATTGTTACGAGCCGTTGTCCCAGGAAGTCTGATCTGCTTAGTCAGCTGCTTAAAGATTCCCAGTTTGCAAACACACAAAAATGTGCCACCACTATAGACAGTTTGACCAGCCACACATTAGCTCAGTATTTTCAAAGACTTTCCCAACTCATTTTTAGTAGAAGTAGAGTTGCACAAGTGTCCTTGAATTAGAAGACATGAATATCCTAAAATTAAAGACGCAGTCCAGTAGGAAGTACACTACAAGGAAATAGCACTTTACTCCAAACAGACAGGAAAATGGTGAGGAAAATTGTGCTTAGCTCCATTTTGCCAGTGGGGAATCAAGTCCCAGACCAGCTGATGTGGTAAATCAAAGACAGGGATTGAAATCAATGACCTCCCGAGTATCTGAGGCAGGTGATCATCCTTCCACTTCTCCCCTCCACAATGCCCACCTCACTAGACTTGCCTCTCCTTGGCAAGACAACATCCAGCTTGGAAAAATTAATCTGAAATTTTAGTCCAGATAGCCCTTGGTAAAAATGCCAGGATACAGGTAGAGGCTCCTACAATATTACTCTAAAATGATTATGGCAGTCAGGCACTGATACACAGGAACATGGTTATTTACAGGATACCAACAAATTTTATTCTGCCTTTTGGGGAAATTAAACTATTCTATTGGGGGAAATTAAACTATTCTATTTGGGGAAATTAAACTATCCTAAACTATTCAGCCTGATTCAAGAACAGCACATCTATTCTATCAGCAGTGATGTTTGATTATTGAACTATCTGGTACCTTTTAATAGAAACCAGCTTGCAAGGCTACTGCTATAAAATCCATGTCACCTACTTGCAAAAACAGATGCATCCAGTGATGTATTTCCCACCAGGGCTCATCTCATCTAATTCCAAGTGCTAGGCTGTATTTTGCTCGGCGCTTCTTACGGAGTGAACTGTTTCCCCAAACCCCGATGGAGACGGACATGCAGCAGAGGGGCAGCAAGCGGGTGCAGCCGTGCGGGATCAGAGCGACCCTGTGGCAGGGGRACAGAGCCGGCCACGTCACGGGGCAGAGTGACAGGGCCGATAACGAGCGGCGAGTGCCAGCGCAGGAGATGCAAACCCGAACAGCCACCCGCTTGGCAGCTCCCAGGAGCAGGGGGCACATTAGCATCAAGGTCAAATAAACATCAGAAAACATCGCTTAAGCTGTCAATTTAAGAACCAACAAGCTCATTATAATTATACCAGATAATTGTTATCTGCTGGGTGTTAATTAGATACATTTTATCAGATCTCTTGTCTGAGTGGAGAGTAAAACTGGACAAAGACTTTTCTACTGCAATGATTTCATAACTGGTTTTGTTTTCCCTTGAAATGAGGCTAATATCCTATCTTCCATGGGTACATTTTCTTGACTTTATTCATTTTTAAGAAGTTTAGAATTTTTAGAATGAAATTATCCTACTGCGTAACTAAGCCTACCAGAGAAAAGTGTGGGGAGAAAGGGTCTAAAAATAAAAACTATTAGATGCTTCATTCTCAATTTGAAATAAAAAGGCACTTTTCCCTTTACAGTTCCTCAAAAATAAAATGTTCAACTCCATTAATTTTAAATTAGTTAAATGAAAATTTCAACCCACTCTAAGTGATAAATAAGGCCTAAAATGCCTGAAAGATTGAAATTAGCATGTAGGTCTTAAGCTAATGTGCCAGCTCTACCAGTGCGTTACTCAGGAAGCCTCTTTCCCAAAGGGCTCCTCACTGGAGCAGGGAGTCTCTGGATGAGGTCCTAAATGCATGYGAGGGAGCTGGGACCATCTCCGTATCCCAGAGCACAAAGGCCCCAGTGCTCACCCCTAGCCAGGGAAACAGGGTGTGGAACAATCCTGCAGGCTCCCACGGAGAAAATGCTGGAAAAATACAGATGTGATAGTTCTGTTCAAAGTCTTCATAAAGTATCATATTGAGGTAAAAATGCAAGGAGAGAAAGATGAGGAATGTTACTCCCCACTGCCTCCTATAGCTCTTCCATTACAGGGAAACTGTCTCCAAAYCTGGATCCCTTTTCCCTCAGAATTCACTGTTTAAGGCAACTCTTAACCTGGGCAGATAATGTATGTTCACACAGCTGGCAGAGAGAGACAAGTGCCCAGTATTTATTCAATCAATCGAGATACCCAACCCCTCGCCTGTGGGGCAGGGCCCCTTGTTCCCCATGTCCATCCCCACATACAGCAGCAACTTCCTGACACCACCGCATTAAACAGCAGGGATGAAGAGGAGGGTTGATGAGCTGGGATGAAGAGGAGGGTTGATGAGCCACTAGAAATACCAAACATTGGTCCTCATTTAAACTGAGAATTCATTCATTAAAAAGACTGACATTTATTTCATAAATTACAGGGCACGGTATAATCTGTCCTGGTTTTAGCACAGAAAGAAAATACCAGAATTTCTTTTAACAGCAGTGGCACAAAGGTTTACCACACAGGGCCTAAAATAGTGTGAGAAAGGAACTGACTTCAGCTTAAATAATAGTCATTAAATCAAAAGAGTGGAAAATGCATTCCTTGTAAGAACACGGCCACTGGAGGCTTGCCCAGCCCTAAACAAAGAGGAGCAGTTCACAGCCATAGGGGACACGCTGTGGCGATAGACTAATCTAGGTTTTAAGATATACTTAAAGTCTGCAGAAAACCTGGGGATTCTAGTGGCTGGTATGAAAAGAAATTCTGATTGCAATCGTCCCTACATTCAATAGCAGCCATTTGCTGCAGTTTCTCTCTTCTCTACCTAAATTCTTGGAACAGTTAAACATTTAAGCTCCCTGGCTGAAAACTTTAATGAAGAAGCTCCAGTTACATAAGCACAAACAGTCAATCCACTTGGAACATTTCAAGCAGTAAGGAAGGTTTTCATGGAAAGTGTGTTGTGGACAATTCCAAGCAGCACTTCTCCAATACAGTGACAAAGTCCCRGGTTACTCACATGCAGGTAATTGATATTATTAATATAAACAAAAAATTTGAGTCGCTACTGGCAAGCAGTATAAGATCGGGCTTATTTTCTATAAACATTGAAAAGGGACTACAAGAAATGGCAAACTGAAGAGTTAAATATTTAATATTTACATGTATATTTAATATTCATCTAACAATACTTCATTCATTGCTTATGCAATCCAAGTGGATCACAGGTTGAGGGTATTTCCTTCTTTTCCACAAGTTAAACATTACAATACAATGTCCTTCCTTCCTACTTTAAATATCTGTATTATTGGTTAATAGTACAGCTGATACTTAGGTGAAGATCTGAGACTTTCTGTATCAGTTGAGATATGAGAACTCAAAAACCTGGATAAGGATTTGGAGTGCAGAGTGAAAATCCTTTGAACTGTGCTGAGCCAGATTTGAAGCATAAATGAAACTGATAGCATAATCCAAAGACTATTGAAAGCAATGAGAAACTTTCTGTTGATGGATATTGAGRGGTTTTGAATCAGCAAAATGAGCAGCCATCAGACATTCAGATTAAACAAACTAGAAAGCAGAGAAGGGAATAGAAATAACACCCAGCTAGCCGGAGGAGCCTGCTACTTTTCAGACTCTTCAGAAGTTTGGCCTAAGGAAAGCATCCCTTGCACTTGGGCTTCTTGCCAAAGGAACTTTTCAGAAAAAATACTYGAGACAACAGGACACATCTATCACAAGCCACCAGCACCAGTTCTATAAAGCATGATTGCTAACAAGATTAAATACATTTACACAACACGCTTCCAAAAAACGCATGAAGCCAAAGCAGTCTTCAGTGTTTCTGCCTCCCCTCTCTTACCCCAGCCAGGAACTCTTCACTTCTGGAGACCCAGTCTTTCAAAAACAGTATTCAAAATGCCTTTTGTGTTTAGAAATCAGCTGATATCCGACCTGGAATTCAAACATGAATTCCCAGTACTCCATATCTTTCAGTGACACAGGTGCATAAGCATTGACGCAAGCCCCATGCCTGAGATACACCAGATTCTGGCCTACACTAATAAAAGAAACCTATCACCTCTGACTGGGGAGAGTCAGATATTTAACAGATATTTGACTGTCTTATATCCACTTTTTTGGAGCAAGAACTAAGCAGAAGYTACCCAGTGTATCAGAACAGAGGCAACCTGGGAAACACCAGCACTGCAACCAAGGTAATCAGGYACAAGCATCTGTCTAGTGCAGATATCCGCAGGGGCTGGAAGATTTAAGCTTTCATATTCTCCTTCCAAAATATACAGTGCAAAAGGCATTTGTATTAAAATAGCCCAGAGGCATTAGCCAGCATCCTGAACCAGCAGCATTTCATACCCTGTAAGCTTATGTCAAAACTATGCATATGTGCTACAAAATAGTCAATATATTATGTGGATTTAAGAGCAATATACAGAGCATCCCTGTCCAAAGCTCACATCAGAATAAGAATCAAAGCCCCTCAAAATTAGCTGCTTGAGAAGCTCTAAGGGATGTGAGAAACACCTGTAGCCCTGACCTGACCAACAGGAGCCTCTGCAGCTCCCCACCTCCAAGGGTTGCCCCACCACAGTTGGCACCAGTTCCTCACACCTTTTTCCTGCTCATCCAAACCCTACACACACCAGATCTTCACCATCTGTCTGACCCGCTTTCAGTGGCATATGTAGGGCAAGACAGGGAATTTGATTTTTGTATCGGGAACAATTGAGGTTTGATTTGCTTTTTCTTCAAAGGCAAAAAGCAATTTTCCGGAACCTGGTTCTGGTGCATGTCAAGCAAGGCATATTCCCCTCCACCTCTTTCCATGAGCAAAGCTCAGTTCCTGCCACAGTTGCCCTGTTCTTCCAGTGTATAACAATCAAATTAAAAGAAAAATGCAGCAAATTAAATTGATTTGATTGGYAACTGTCATTTTGATACTATGGCTTCTTTGTACTTCATCTTTTGGAGCATGAGGCTGGAAGGATGTAAGCTCTTTTGTGAGCTGACCAGTGTTTAAAGGAACAATGGACTGAGTAACACTAGAATTGGAATAACAATATTATGCAAAACAAAGAGGACATTCAAGTTCCTTTCTTTTTCCTTCTAAACTTCAGGCTCATGCAATTCAAGTTAAATCTTCCCCTGAGAAATGGCCAGTTCTGGGACTAGAAATATGTCAGGTTGATTTCTCACTCTGCCAGGCAACTCTCTTCCAGCAAAGGCCCCTGTGCTATGCATAAAGCACCAACAATTGTCACCCTCTTTCCAGCGGGTAATACACAATAAACCAACTCAATAACAGCAACTTTCACAACTGCATGACAAGCTACCATAAAACAGCAGAACTTTTCCTATACATGAATGGAACAAATGGAAATCCAAACCTGAATCGTTGCCTGTGAGAGMAGCTCTGCTGGGCTTGCAGCACCTCCACTGTCCCGCTCCTTGATTTGCGTGTCTCCTTATTTCCCAGTGGTTGATGAATTCGCCAAGCCATCACCCTGCAGATGCCTAGGGAAGGAAAACAAAGGGAAATGAGCACAGAACTACTTTATGGAGAGACTCGAACAGCAGAGTAAAAATTTGGGGTGTCAGAGCTCAAGTGAGAAGATGCATCTTTCTTCCTCATAGCTTGGGAGTATAACTCATAACTGGCTCATCTTCTAGCAGAGGACTAACAGKGAAATTGTTACCATGCATTAAATGAAAGGACATTCTTAAAATAAATCTTATTCTTCCTGAAAATAAACCTATTCATTTGGTTGTCTCATGAAAGCTAGATTGTTGTGTACTAAGTGATGCATACACTGTGCCAGTCCACTTGCGGGCAGTTAATATTTCTGCTCACAGTATGTTTRATATAACACCAGCCTCATACTGTACTGATTATTTTATTCACACCGTTGCCTTTATATTTGATTATCATTGGTGCCTATTAATGTAACCTTTAGCATGATCATGCTGGTAATTAGGTAATTACCGATATCCTTGAATGCTATTGAAAGGTCTTCCCATGCAGCACTTATTTTTGCTGTGGGAAGAAGGCAGCAACAATTGCAGTGACCTGGAGAACAGCAGGCTGATCAGAAGGGGACTACACCAAACCACTTGTAGCCCAGCTAAACTAGAGGTTTCTCCTCTGATTATTTCATGACCTAGAAATGAATCGGCAGAAAATATCCTCAGAATTTTACCTAAGTTGCTAGCATTATGCTGTACTGGCTCTTGTGTGAATGCATTTGCACAGAACCACTAACCACGCAGTTCATTTTGTTGCCTGATGAAAACCATGTCTTGCACCCCAGAATGAATACACTGCCCTTTTGATACTGAAGGCACCTAAAATATCTATATTTAACGCAGCCCTTGTCAGGTTTGCAGATGTAACAACATTGGCACAAAAAATTCAAGCACTGTACTGTTTAGTCTAGCACACTGACTTATGCCCAAATGGGATAAACCAGACATTTCTTATTCTGTACTAAAGCATCCACAGTACTGACAAGAACTTTTTGGAATAAAAAAGATTTGTTCTCATGTTTGTGTATCTTTTTATTCTTTTTACTAACAGTCATTTGAGTATTTCATTTTTTGTCCTATTTTTAGGAACATTCAAATCATGTGAATATTTAAGTCTCCTCCTTTCCCTTATTATATTTACTTTGGAAATGGTTTGCCTGATTGTCTTTATGACTTTTTCCTCTGTTTCTTCCTAAAATGGCAATTAACCAGGCAGGTAATAAAAAAGCAAAAAGCCCAACCAACTCAAAAAAATCCATATGACTAAGATAGTTAACAAAACACCATAAAACAACTAAATGTGACAAGCACAGTGATTTAAGCATAGAAGCATCAAGTGTTTGCCAAACAATACAAGAGCGAAGAACTTCAAGAAAAGTAAATCATCCGAAATCCAAAAGGGATAGAAGAATTAATTATATCTAGTTCATGAAGTTTTGCTCTTTTCCTCATCCAAAAGCAAGGTCCATTCAGATACTCTGAACATGAAATATGCTTTGCAGTTATAATGAATTAGTCTGCAGAAGTCCATGTAACAAAGTATTTTATATACTCAATGCACTCACAGGTTTTTCCCCTGTCTGATGAAAAATGAACAAAACAGATTGAAATGACTGGGAATCAGCCTGCAAACTGTGTGTCAGTGCAAGTGGCATGCAGAAATTAAGACAAAATAGGTAAAGGCCTTTCCTATCAGATCAATGATCTTACAAATGCAGATGTGAATGTATAGAATCTATAGAGGACATGTATGGAAACTTAAGTGTTCTGCAGACTCTTAAAGTTCTCCTCTCTCCAAAGGATCAAAGCTCCCTCCACAGAATACAGAGTACAAGCTTCAAGCACTGGAATACATTGCTTTTGTAGCAGGGGTAAAACAAAAGGATCAAGAAAATAGAAGTTTAGAATTAAACTAAAAGCCCCTAGAAGAGGTGTAAATGCAAACCTGTTTTGTATGGTTTGACATCAAGAAACAGATGATTTCTGTTCTCACATGTACTCTGGAATGTGATTTTTAGGTTTAGCCAGTAGTCCCTCTAGTTCCTAGCCTGGAGGCAAAGCAACACATGGGAGGATTGAAGAGATTCAGATTCATCCCTTACATTCTCCTCTACCTCCTTTTGTCTGCACAGGAAGCAAATTGCAATTTGTGTCAGCTGCTATGAAACTAATGAGAAATATTAAAAATTAACTCATGAATTTTCTAAATCCAACTCCAAAGATGATATCTAAATAGCTTGGTAAGAATTTTTGCATTATCCTTTGTTTTAGAGTCAAGGTGATAAATTTGTATTCAAATCATCATTTCTAAAAAGGCACCTTGGAAGCATTCAAAGCTTTGAGCAGGTTTTTCAAGTCTCCCACTTGTGAAACCGAGTCAGACTTTGTAACTCATATGTTCTGCTGGTGAATTAGTACCGCGATGAAGTCCCTGAACCCTAAGTCTCTGCTCCATCAGATAATTGGTACATTATTCACTTATTACAACTCAGCACTTTTGAGAGTGAAGCCAGTTTCAKCTCAGATTTTTGTAGCACCTCATGACTCAGCCTTTGTCCCAAGTCAGTCCCCATTTGTCCAAAAGCAAAAAAATGTTTATGAACCACATCCAAACATYCTTCCCATGAGAGAGGGAAAAAGAGGGTTTCTCATCATTTGCTGGGGTGAATTACAAGAATTATGTGAACAGACTGGGGAAATTCTTTTTGAACAAGACCCACTTTCTCCATTCCTGCTGCAGGAACAAAGACATGCAAGAGCACATTTCTCTGTACTCTTGCCAAATTATGGAAACTTATCATAATTAAAAAAACAAATAGCCAAAAAACCCAAATATTATTTGCAGATGATTCCCCTATCTACATTTCATCGCATGGAGAAAAAAGTAAGATGATGCATTTGAAAAAGCCCCAGGCCAGTGATTAGGAGACATAGGGGAACTCTGAGCTTTCTCCTGCAAAACACACCTGAAAGACTCTCTAATTTCTCAGCATATTGACTTTACATAAATTCCTTTCCTACTAAAATATGGTCAAAGTTGAAGCGCTACCCTCCAGAAAATATTATTAAATAAATGTTAGGGGTTAATGTATTCAAGAAATATCACAAAAATAAATCTGAGATAAACAAAACTGACTTCCTTAAGTCAGATACCTCCAATTTTGGCATTCAAAGGTTAAAAAAAAAGGAAAGAAAGCACTTGTAAATAAAAGTGTCTCTTCAGCACCAGAGCTATTATGGAGCAGCACACTTCCCAATCTGTACCAGAGTCTACAACATATAGTCTAGGGCCYGAGCACCCTCTATACCCAACTCACTGGCCATTTTATTTACCATGTTGACTATTGCTTGGGAATGTGGTTGAGGGAGGCCTATGGATCAGAGACTGCTAGAGGTCATACTCTTCCATCCTGCACAATACTAGGTATTCTCAGCACTCCTTGACTTTCAGATGTTTCCTACAAGCCATCTACTCAAAGAACTGAGTGCCAGGAGAGAAGGGTAACTGGCACCAGCACCAGATGCAGGGAGTTACACATCATGGAAGCCATTAAAATAATGGTGGACATGGTTCTTCATTAATGCTAGACATGGAGAATTGACAGGCAGGACTTATGTGGGCTGCTGATAAATGGCCTTGTAAAATAGATTAATATCATAAACAAATATGAGAAAATAAAAGCACTCAATATGAAGGAATGCTAACTCTGGATCACAGCAGAGCAACAAAAAGCATGAGATTGCAGTCTCAGCTATTATCTCTCTTCAAGTCTTCAGTTTTGGCACTTAAACCAGAAATGTTGTAAACCTCCAATAATTATGGATCCTCAAAGACTTCATAGACCCAATTCTGAGGACAATAATCCTGCAGGGGCCTCAGTTRGAATATTTGATTGGCAGCAGGCTAGAGAACAGCCCTCAAAAAAGGGCACTCARAAATAGCCCTTAGGCACTTCTTCAGTGCCTGGCTCTCCCTGAACTTTGCCTCAGCAGAACTGAATTCTCCTTTGCAGGGCTGCTCTCCAAAGCAGGGTTACACACAGACATTCAGTTGGGTTGCACATCACGAGGGCAGAAGAGCAGGATGCTGCAGACCCTAACCTGCCACCCTTCACAGATGAGCTACCCAGCTGGCTGAGCAGATGCTGGTTGGAACAAGATAACAATTATTTTAGCACCTGGCTGCATCCTTTAGACCTTACTACAAAATAGATGACCAACCATGAAAATATGCCAAATAATGGCCAAGAATATTTAAGAGATTAAACAGAAAATTTGCCTATGCCTTGTGGGTAGAAAAGACTTTTTGGCAGATCCTCTGTAGATATCATAAGGCTGCACTCACATGCCATTCTAACCTTACTCACTACTCTGGACTGGGGCTCCAGTGCTTTATAGCACCAGATGCTGTTCTGATTACAAAGTCACACGTCCTTGTGACTAAGCCACCCTTAGCGATATATATTTTGGATGGAGGTGGAAAAAAATCTGTCAAATGAAAACCAAAGTGGGAGCTGAAAGACACTGATCCATTGAAATAAATTTAGGTAAAAAATGGCAACAAAGCTTTGTCTTCCTAGGGATGCACAAGGTGGCACCAATTACGTTACTTAGTGCATTGCAATTGCCCATTTTCTAAAGAGTAAAGTGATTAATRTATTTAAATCTTTTTCTCTGCTCACTGCTCTCCTCTAATCTTTCTTTTCCCTGGGCCTCCATTCTTTATGGCCTTTGGGAGGATATAGGTGATGCTGAATGCAGATGAGAACACRAACTGCAGCGCTGGGCCAGCAGTCAGCAATTTCATCCATTCAAAAGCTGCCAGGTGACAGTTACTTTATCAGGTACCATATGATTTTAGTTGAGTAACTGATAACACATTCAGTGGGCTCTCTAGAGGTAATTTACCTGTAACTCTTATTTCAAGCTATGGGGCTTCTAACCAATACCTTCAAGATAGGCACGTGTGTGATGAGGATAATGACACAAACACAACAAGTGAGAGAATGCCCCTTCCAACAAATTATTCAGAGAAAGAAAAGAGATCCCTAAAGTAGCTTCAACTACCCCTACCAAGAAATGAATTTCAGAAAGGCGCTTTGCTCTCCTATCACACTCGCCATCAGATTGAGGAATTAGAGAAACTAAAAATTCTCACAACAGTCTTTGAGAAAGAATCACCTTCACACACATGAAGAAAGCAAGGGGCAAGAAATCACGTCCTGAAGATCATACAGAACGGAATACGCTAGAGGAAAAGAGCAGCGTGTGTTTGTTTAGGACTGGGGAATTTTGGGAAGCATGAGACAGTTTCACATATTACGATCATGGAGCGTCACACAGGGCAAAGGAGGGGATGGGAAAGTCTCACTGCTTCCCACAGAAAACTCCGCAGTAATAGGCCTGGGGAAGGAGTTTTCCCAGAACACTTCTTCCCACATCACTTATTTGAGAGGGTGGGACATCAAACCTCAAAATATGCTGCTTGACCCGACATACTGGTTTCTGCACAGCAAGGCTCAGGCAGAAAAGGCAGCTGCGTGCTAAAGGCATCCTGTTACTGCCCTGCAATTCCAGAAGTGTATCCAGAGGGGCTTTTCATCAGCTATCTCCATGCCAATCTTCCAGAACTAGATCTAGGGCAAATTGGCTTTCCAGAGGGAAAAAACTCCTGAGGTCTGATCAGCAGGATAAATTGCACATCCCATTGCACATCCTTCCACTGTGGGAAGAGAAGAATGCCGGCTGCCTTTTATAAGAAAAGTAGAGTCCTGAGGGGTGGCTTTCTTAATGTTTATCCTGTATTTAACCCTTTCACAACAGTCAGATCACAGTCTCCATGCCTCCGTTTCCCCCCTTCTCATCTCCTCCAAAGGTGGTTTCTCTGCTGTGATGCAGCAGCCAGYAATGAAAATACCAGAGCCTGTTCCAGATGAAAAGGCATTAAAAGTTTTCCTGCATTTTCTGCAGTTTGGCAGTTGTCCTAGGTAGGACACAGGCTGCTTATTTCTCAAAACAATTCAAATGAGGAAACTCCTCATTTCTTTCCTCTATGAGTAATGATACCAATAAATGCTATGCCACTACATACTAAATCAGCATAATCCTTCATGGCTCATACACCTTGAAAATACTCATTGAACTTGGGCTGAACTGAAGGACTGCAGCACCCAAGTGAAAAAGGAGGAAGAAGAATTAAAGAGACCCAAGAAACTCACATTATCATGGCAAATAACTGCTCTAATCTCATAACAAYGGAAAATTTCTGAATATACTTCTTGTCTCTTTCCCAACAAGGGGGAACAAACTTTGAGCTAGGAGGGGATATTTATAYAAAGACATAATTTTTAAAATCCCAGCCAAATGCAGAAGAGAAGCAGTGCAACTCTAGCCTCCAGAGAAATAACCTTCAAATCACAATTTGACAAACAATATCAAAAACTATCAGAGAAGCAAGCGATCTAGCTGACTGCAGTGTTTTCGTTCCCTTCTCAGCAGTGTGACCTCATCACAGTCGCGCTTGCACAGAATCCCATTACTGCTGCCTCAGCTGCAGAGCTGCAAGACAAAGGAAGGTTACAGACATAACTCCCCCTCCCCGTGCCTTGCTAATCAATAGTTTTTATCTAATTTCTTTGCTTCAAGATACAGGAAAACAAGGTGCTGCGTCTGAAATAGAAGGCTGGGAATAACTGAGCTTTGTGGGAATCAATACAAAATAGAATAGCTGACAATGTCACACTATGAAGACAGATTTTAAGTTCCTCTAATTATCTAGATGTTTGTATTTTTAAACAGTATGACTTAGCGTCTGAAAAGAAATGGCTTCATTTAAGAGCCATTGTGGTTTCAGAATTTACCAAGCTACTGCRTCTTCTACCCAGTTTCCCTGGATTTCTATTCTGGGTGGAAGTTCCCCTTTTGGTGTCAATTTAGGACTCAGCAAGGAGCAGCCCTGTGAGCCTGCTGCATTCAGGTATGTAATTCACACCTGACAAGAGCATAGGCTGGACTCTGGTCAGGAGAGATCAGCAGGAATTAGCCTGATGGACAGTTGATGATTCCTATGATATAACATTTGTTTGCTAGAAATCCTTCCAAGGACTTCTTTGCCATCCAAGTCCTATTAACTTTTAATACCCTCACATTCTGTCCAACTTCCTCCAGTTAGCTCACAAGTAGTACCAGAACTCAGCAGTACTTACACCAAAAACAGCAAAGCTGAGAACCCCTAGTAGTCGAAAAGGAAACCAGAGACATAACTGAGAAGAAAACAAGGCGTCAGGGGCATTAAGAGGTAAAATCATCTTCAGAAATTGCCTTCAGCTGGACTCTACAGTAGAACGGACACATCTATAGTAGGCATACCTGGTTTTCTCTGAACACCAAAAGCCTGTTSTTGACCAAAACACCAAGGAGAAAAGTCAAAAAGGAGGCTGCTCAGCTCACCCAGATTCCTCCTCACCCCACTGTCCCCACTAGCATCAAACCCCCACTGTTCCCCCACCTCAAACTCTTATAGAGGTCATTAATTCCTAGCAGCTGGTGGGGCTCTGCGCTCAGGACCTGCAGCTGGGTTTCTCCCACACCACCAAGGGAGGATTAACCCTTTGCAGAGAGCCCCTTAGTCACATCCATGTGCACTACTCTGTATCTCCCCACTTTGTTCCAGTTCACATCCACAGAGGCAGCAGGTGGGAGATCAAAGCGCCAAACTCCCATCCAGACTGTGCTCTTCARCTGACACCTAACTAAGGGACACGGTCCTTAAAAGCAGAGAAGCCTCCAAGATGCCTACTGCTTTACTGCTGAATGTGTGCATCATCCTCCACAAACAGGGCACCTAATGCATATCTGCATCTCCACTGGACCTTAACCCGAGCCATTCCTTTGCCTGCACCCGCTAAAGTGCAGTAGGTTTTCTCGACTTGCTGGATTGCAAAATGCAATGGGGACCAGGGCTGTCTGTTAGAAATAAAGACAGAGGAGTCCCCTTTTTCCAATACTTTAGGGTTTAGCTTGGTGAGGATATGGCACCAAGCTCCTTCTTTGCCTGGAGGGATGCAAACCCTCTTCCCCAGGGATCTCCTCACCACAGCAGTGAAGACCCTCACCCCTGGGCTGCTATGGAAAAGGAATCATTTGCAGATCCAGGAGGCAGTGGGTCCTAGTGTGAGGTGGCCTTAGTTTCCTGAAAGAGTTTCCTGTCTCCTCATGCTGCTATTAGAGCAGCAGTCTCTTGGGCTTCCTCTGAAGAAATTGGGAAAATCAAGCAAGTGTGCAATTCTTTTTGTCGCAAAAAGGAGCTCTTGCATATGAACAGTAACTGCTTTGCAGCTGAAGCTCCTCAGCGAGAGCAAAAGATTGTTTTTCAGTACACCATAAGATTTAATTTTTGTATAATTATATATAATTAATATGGTTAGCACATAGCATCTATAACCTCCCAAAAATGCAAGCAATGACTTCATAATGCGACTTCGAACCGCRGCTTGAAATTCTGTTTTTGAATGTGAGTTTGATCTAGAAGGCATTGTTTTAAGAATTTAGCTGTAAAGGTCTCTAAAACTCATTCAAAATTGCTTCTGTTTAATGGAAAAAAAAATCTGGATTGAACCTTCAGAAATGTGCCACTGGCCAGCTTTTAAAATAAAAATATCACTTTAATACAATGGGAAATTACTCAGATATTAAACGCTAGTCACTTCTCCTTCCTTTCTCTGTGAAGCAAAGCACTGGGTGCAGGGCTGGCAGCTGGGCACGGTAAAGTGCAGGAGCGAAGGGATATAGATAACCCCGAACGAGTCCAAATGTGAGCTGCGGGAAAGGCAGGAGCTGCTTTATAATGTATGTTGGTACAGTTGCTTGGCTGATGTTTTCAAGCTAATCTGGCAGGAAGATTAACTGCTTACCCGGGGAAAAGTACCAATGCAAGCAGTTCTTATTTTCTAGACCAATAGTAAATTCAATTGAAATTTGGTAAAGTTTCAGATAAAAAAAAAAAAAAGGAGACTTTTTTGAAAATGTCAAAACATTTCATGTTGACATTTTTTATCTGGCATGTTTGTTTCAGAAATGACAAAAAGTTCCGTTTTGACATTTTCCAAATTGCAACTTTTTTCAAACTGCTTTTTTAATGTAAAAGTTCCTCTAATACTGTATTTTAAAAAATTAAAGACAAACAAATAGCTCAAAAATGAAATGAAATATTTTATTTTAAGACAAGTAAAATATTTCCCATTGATCAAAACCAACCTTAGTGTTTCCCAGGAAAAATCTGGTTTGTTTGAACTCACAAGAAGTTTATCTTTTTATTATTATTATTAATCCACTTAAAAAAGAGAAGTTTTGTCTAAATCTATAACCATCATATTGATGTTTAATAGATTTCTTCTTTCAGTTTTAATAAATCTTTCGGCCAGCTCACAAACAGGTTCTTGCATGTTAATAAATCATTGTTCATCATCTGAAACATTATAGATAACCTAGTGCACATCACAACCATGTAACTTAAACCTTTTTCACTTAATGTTTGGGCTAATGGCTTTTATTTTCTATTTGCCACGGGCTAAAATTTTTGTTAGAGATTATTCACCACCAGAGGGTTCAATTCACACATACATGTGGAACTTGGTTTTGGCTRAGGAATTGCCATGATTTTATGTTTATGAGGCTATATGAAAGCTTAGGAAAGAAGCCTAAATATTTTTCCTGAAATATCATCAGCCAAGCAATTATTGCAAGCTGGAGATCTGCAGATGGATTAGATCAATTAGTACATGGGCTAAGAGGATATGTAGCTTCCTCCTTTCATGGTGAATCTCAGGCTAGGGCAAGTTGGAGTTCAGTTAAATGGATTCATATGCACTGGATCCGATTCATTTCATCCTGGAGTGCTTAAAGAACTGGCTAAAGCAATTTGAGAGCTGTTTGAAGGCAGCACGGCCGTATTACCATTTATGAATTCATGGGGAGTGCATCAAGTTTCAGATGTCTGGAAGAAGTCAGTCCCAACATCTAGTTTTTAAATGCAGGGGGAGGACAAGAGGGAAGAGGAGCCAGGAAATGAGAGGTCAGTCATCTTGAATCACCAGAGCAGTATTGCAATAAAATATCATATATACTTTTATGCATTTAAGTGGAAAAAGAAGAGGATGAAAATTACACAAAATGATTTAGACTGAACCAAGGATTTTTCATCATCAAAGGAGGAGGCCTTGCCTTTTTCACCATTCTCTGCATTCCTGCTGCTTACTCTGCACTGCTTGATCTCTCACACAGTCACTCTACAAGCCAGTTGTGCTCCAGATAAGGAAAAAGGTGTAGACTACATAAACAGAGACATTAATAATTCCACTGTTTGACATGGTATCTCAAAAGTAAATGTGAAGCACATAGTATAGATCTACAAAGTGAATGAGAATCTGGTTTTAAAATCTTACATATGTAATAATAATAATCACTGCCGCACTGGCAAGAAATTACAAGTGGGATGCAGTCCTTAATCTGATACTAGTCAATTCTTTTAATAATGATTTTGGTGGTGGAATAAAGGTAATGCATATCTAATTTACTCATGACGGTGCACCAAAAATACTACAAGCACATCAACAATGAYACAAGAATCTGAAAGGATTCAGACAAGCTGGTGAAATGAAATAAAAAATTCAATAAAGAGAGGTGCAAGATTTTACAGATGGACAAGAATAGATAGTTACCGAGATAAAAGATTGAATAGGGAACCACTTTCCAGAAAATAATCTAGGAATTCTCACAGTTCACAAGCTGGAAAAAATCAATAACATGATATAAATATTTGAAAAGTAGCATTACTTGTGAGACATGACAGTCCTTCAGCTCTGTGAATCATTGACAAAGCCTCACCTTGAGCCCTGTCTTCACTTTTGGGTATGACACTTCCAGAGCCATATGATGACTAGAAATTCAAGTGCATGAGAAAATCTTTGTTTAGGGTAGGGAAGAGAAGATGGGAGGAAGATGTGAAAACAATCTCACCAAATGTAAAAGCTACTACAGACTGATAGGGAATACACTATTCTTCATGTCCATGTTTAGCAGGACAAGAAGTAATGAACTTAAATTGCAGCAAGGAATGTGACACATGAATTCAAACTGTTATTAATTATCATTACTAATTTACTAGTCCTATACAGTGTGTCTGCCAACATTCTGCTAAAAGTTGTTGCCAGGCTCTGGGCACTTATGGTTAGTTACCACTAATAAAGTTSTCCCCAGAGATTGATTCTGGACATCAGCCAGCTGCTGCTGTACTTACAGTCTTTCTTCTCCTACAGTAACTAACCGGTTTAAGGGCGCTAAAGCTACTAATCCACCATTGCACATACAGAAGGTCATCCTTCATAGGTCTGGGCAAATGGGACAACCTTTAAAGCAGAAGAGACACGACASTTTGGGAATTCTTCAGTAGTTTGGTCCCATTGCCTGCGACTTGGCACAACAAAGCAGCRCTGTGCTGCTCGGGAGCTGCTTTGGATGAACACCACCCRCGTGACTGTGGAATGATTGATTACAGCTGGCAGATAGCCATTATAATTAATGGGGAATCTCAATAGAGTTGAGTCAGGTTTGATTTTACCAAAGACTACTAGTTAAACAAAAATTGGGTATAAATAATTGGCTCGGTGCCACCTCCAGGAGATGTTAGAGAAAGGAAGATGTAACAGACCACTGGATGTGATCAGAAAGGGAGTTTGGGGACACAGCATAAGAAGCCTGCTTAAGGCTCAACTCAATTTCATTAGTAGTTCTGAGCATCGGGAAAAAGAAAAACATGAAACAAAATTGAGGAGTTGTATTAACACTTTAGCATTTTATAAAATTAGCCTGTGGCATTCTCTGATTCAAGAAGTCAGTAGGTTAATAGTCCAGGCAGTGTGAGAGAGAACTAAGACTTAGAGGGATAGCATGAACATCAGTTAGAATCAACACCTGTARGGAACATCTGTTCTTTACAGTGATTCCTTCTGTCTCTCTCCCAAGCACTACCCTATTCCCAAACAGGATACAGAGTAGGAAAAGTTTCCATGTCCAACATTTTTTAGTTTAAAATGCATGTTTTACAAAACCCAAAGTATAAAAATGACACACTCTAAAGAATTAAAACCGTTAATTTAAAATAAATAAAATTAAAAAAGCTTTTTTCATGTCAATGAGAATTTGAATAAACATTTTCAAAATATCACAAAATTTCATTTCATTCATTTCTCATTAAAATATTGCCAAGGAACCTACAACATCAGATTTCCACCATCTCTAAAAATATTGGAAAAGACTGTGGTTGTGATTCATTAAGGCAATACCCACATAGCTGTGGGTAGAACTTGTCTCACCTAGTCTGAGACATTTGCAGTGTTGAAATCCCAGTGTGAGCTAGTCATCACGACTTTCTTTAATGTCAATGGTGAGAAGCTTGTGTGATACAGCTTTATTTTATGGTAGGCATCTAAAATAGGTCAGATGCATCCTATTTCTCACCATTGACAATAAAGGGAATCTAGATCAGATGGCGATTTCTGCCTTCTTGATATCTTATGGTAAACATTCATGTTTCTGTATAACTGAAACAGTTAAAGATTAGGAGTCAAACTCAAAAGGTATCACAGRGCATATGTTAAGACAAGCACAAGAAGACAATGTCTACAAGAGGTGTAACTCATTCCGGAATGGAGTCCCTTCACCACCTACCAAATATGACCTGTAGGATCTTCTTCAGGGCACTTCCAAGGCCATCTGCTTTCTCTTCTGTTGTGTCTGCTTTTCGGGCTTTGCTCAAGGCAGAGATATAAGTGTCTTTGATAGTTCAGCTTTTTGTAGCTCCAAGGACTTCAGCACAGAACTAAGATTTCATTTAGACACTGAAAAAATAGAAAATGTGTGAAAAATTGTAATGATGTTCTCAAGGTTGTTGGATTAACTTCCTGTTGCCATCACTGACAATGATTTATCCTAGTTGTTTAAATTCTGCTGCTAACAATGATGCAGTCAGGTCAGCTTTGCTGTCATTGTGCCGAGACAGAATTTTCCAAAGCTAAGCAGGAATCTCTTCCTTTCTCTCAGCTCTGGTGATGATGTTTTCAGTAACATATGAGAAGGAAATAAAAGCTTTATCCTTGCTACTTGGAAATATGCCTGTAGGTCACTTATTGTTCCACCGTACTTCCCTATTGTACCTGCTTATGCTTCTGAAACTTCACAATTAACAGAGAACATGTAATGCATATGAGCTAGTAGCTTGATGGATGGGGATGTGTCAGGCACTGCTGCCATTCTCCCAACTCTACACCGTTTCCTCAACAGAATAGAAGTGCTCCAGATTTCACTCCATCATGTGAGTTTAACAGCCTGTAGCATGAAGTATGTGAAGCCAATCCTTACGATGTCTGAGCAAACCATTTCAGAATTCAGTGAAGATATTTTCTTTCTTTCTTTCTTTCTT
>NW_020455532.1:8124194-8299907 GCF_003342845.1 Nothoprocta perdicaria
TCTCTCCTTCTCTCCTTCTCTCCTTCTTCTCATCTGATGGCAGTGAAGTCAGCCAGTGGATCCACACAGCACAAACATGGTGATCTTCTTAGCAATGGGAGCTGGCTCAGATGGAGCCATTTTGGCCAGAGCTCATTCTGAATACGGTCAATCTGCTCCCATAATGAAGATTCATTTATCATTTATCTGAGATACAAACTCTATCATTAACAACAACAACAACAGCAAGCTAAAAAAATCCCTCTAAAGTCTCTTGATGGTTTATCTTCTGCTCTCTTAGGGAACACACTGACAGAAAAACCCACTATTAAGGTACAGAAGCAAATGATTAAAACCTTATCAAAATATTTCCAAATAAAGGCTTTTCTTTTCTTAGGTTTATGAACTATAATTCTCTCATCTCTCCTCATGTCGCTGTCCTGTTTCTCTCAAAGCCAGTGGTAAATAGCAGTTGCCCTCTGCAGAAAGCCAGAGAGCAGGCACATGTTTAGCGCTAGGACTCAGATAACTCTGGTGACAGTTGGTGACAACCCCATCTCTCCAGAAGCCAAGCTGTGTTCATCCTTTTACATATCAGGCTTTTCAGTTTAATGACCAGGCCAGAAGCTCATTTCATGAAGACATCCAAGAAGGCCTATCAGGGAAGGAATAGAAATCTATGGCATAAAGAAGGTCAAAGTCAATGCTAAAAGAGTCCTTTTGTGGTGGTGGGAACCAAACCTTCAAATCTCGAGATATACAATGTCAAGAGAAAGGGAGGAGCTATCTCGCCAACTTCTACAGCCAGAATCCAGAGGGATCTTTCCCTCCTTGTCTGGTGAACTCTAAAGGGTGCTTAGCCATCCTTTAAACATAATACGTATGGAACAAACATAATACGTACACTCCTCCAGCGAAACCTGCCAGCAATCCTATCACATGGATTTGCACTCAAGCTCACTTGCTTGTGAATTGTTTAATGGAGAGCGTATTGAGCTCACTATATATTCTCCTTGTGTTACCATCTATCCATCATCTAGTGTATGCACAGCTATAAAGGCACAAACCAGACCGGCATTGTTATTTTTTGAGAAAACATTCCTTTGTTCAAGCGCAAAGCTTTGTCTCCTTCAATTGTACTGGATTTTAGTTATTCTAAAATCTAACTTTATAAAAGCTCTCTTTAAAAGAGATAAAATGAAGGCTTTCTGTGTAGGAGTGATTAGAATTCTGTAGTGTCGCAGTACATTTTCATACAGATTTTTTGTGTGTTTTTCCCCCTTCAGAATAGTACACTTGTGGGCTCTACAGATCTTAAAATAGATTGGAGATAACATTTTTAAAAATCTACACTTGGGGGCTTGAGTTATCCAACTTTTTTTGCAACTTGGAGGGAGGTAATTCATTTCAGGGAATTCAAATGTAGGCGACTGCACTTCTGGGGCCAAAATCAAACATAGCAGTGTATAGAAGGAAGACTGAAAATATTTGGCTCCTGCGGACTTCCCTTTATAATAAGTGCAGAACCCTGAGGAATGTAAATATCGTATGGTTTAATTGTTCCTGCAGCACATTTGTGGAGAGCAGATATTTCCTAATGATGCAAAATTCATGTAATGATGAGGACACAACCTTGTAAAACCAAAACCATGGTGATGGTTTCACTGGCTTCTTTGATTTGAGTCTCTTTAAAACAAATATTTGATTGTTTTTCTCTTTCTTCCGTCTATATTTGATTGTATGATTTAATAGATTTATCTTTCAGTTCATGTCACCATTGAACAGGATTTCCTTTCTTGTTTTCTTAATGGAGACTATATCTAAGCAACTGGCTTTAACTGTCCTTTAACCACAGGTATCAATTCACTGACTTCAGCAGTAATACTAATACGCTCATGGTTAGACATAGACATTAATTAAGAAGTGGAAAAAAGGGCCTTAAATAGTTGCCCGATATAGGAAAGCTGTTTTAGGTTAAGTATAAATGTAATTTGCCTTGTGGGAACCTTTGTCTCACTTCCATGACTGAGGGCAAACCATAATGGAGTAATGGACAGATAATGCACTTAACTCCCTTTTTTTAAACAATATTTTATTGATTTAACTGAAAATCTCAAGTCCGTGGTCCTGCTCTCTATAGTGCCACCCTCTAACTGTGTTAAAGGAAAACTGCAGTCTGAAATTTTAACCCTTTCAGTTATTTTTTCCCTTTCAAAACCTCCTTTGTCTCGAAAGATGGCATGAAACACAGCCAGCAGCATTTCTGTGGCAGCCCAATTGGAAACACAGACAGAGAAGAAAGGCGAACAGGGGCAGCCCAATTTGTGTCACAGCTCACTACATTAGAGCCTGTCTGAGCCCTGATTTTGTTCTCTGTTCATGCCAGCACTCCTTTGATGATTACTTTATCTGAAAAAGATAAGACATTATGAATTTGATTATAGCATCACTCCATGTGGTTTGACAGGGCCTCGAGCACATTGGTAAATTGCTGTCTGAGCGTTTCCATTATTATTGCATAGCATGGCTCAGAGTTTAGGGCTAAGGTGGAATAAATATAGAATTAAAAAAAAAATGGTAACAGCCACTCTTAGCCTTTAAAGAAATTACTCTTTTAAAGTTATAGTGTCTTCCATTACTTGCAATGTCATTCGGTTAAACATTAATAATTACTGGCCTGTCTATCACCTACAAGCTCAAAGTAATCCCAAAGCTCAGCTCTACAATGGTGAAATGCCATTTTTGACCATCATTGTAGAATTTAAAGTGTACAGGACTAATAAGGAGGATTGTTAATGGTGGATGCTTTGAGAGTGATCATGTAATTTTCAAGCTGAATTTTATGACTGCGCAATATTTTACCTTTTAAGAACAGTACAGTAAGCAGTAAGTACTGTTATAGTAAGAAATCTTAACAAGTGGAGCATTTTACAGTTTTTTTTTCTATGCACAACTCTGGGATTCAATGTATGCAATATTCTCTTAGTTTAAGGACTTCGGGTTTTGGTACAAAGAAATCTAATGTACAAGATGGTTTTCATGGTCAGTCATCTGTGGAGTAAGTATATACATTGCCTCATTATCATTGTATATTCAGAATACCAGTTACCTATTATTATTATTATGCCTTAAAATGTAGGGCTGTAGTTGGGGGAAGTCTAAGGAATTCTACACTTCCTCCTGCCTCCCTCCTTCTGCTGAGATCCTAAGAGAAGAGAAAGCGGGGAGAGTGTGTGGAAGGCTTAACTGTGAAAATGGAGACATCCCACTGGAAGATGAAAGCCCTTCCTTCACACAACTGGTTAATTTGGTCTTGTAAGTATGCAGTAACCCATTCGGAAAATAATAAAACAAATAAAAAATAATAATTGGGTCTAGCAGGGACGGAACTGGGTGCAAGGGAACAAGAAAATTTGAGTAAGGGTAAAATGACTATCTTTTGTGCAAATAATCATTGATAAAGCAGTCACACCTAACCATCCTTCAGCCACCACGAGCAGTGCAACCAGATGCAAGAACCCAGCCCAGGGGACACACCTGGGCCAGCAGGAGCTGAGTGTGGCAACGTCATCAAGGGAAAGAAGAAACTTGAATTCATGAAAGTAGGGAGCCCATGGAGTGATGCAGGAAAGGGGGCACTGCTCCTTTTGGTATCAGAAGATAATTGCAAATAAAGGTATATAATCCAAAAGCTATAATCCAAATATTTCTTCACCTGGCAAATGACCTTGTTTTGCTTGAGTAAAGACAGAGTAGAAATCCCATGCTGCATTCTGAAATGTGCATAAACACGGCTATATTATTGTTAGGGTTCAGATGGGAGCCCAGCRGTGTGGAAAAGGAAAGAACCCCTCTTCCCAAGGGGATGCTGCAACCTGCAGCCCCAGCAGGCCCCGCCGCTGCCCGGCACACGTGTGTGCATGTGCTGTGTGTGTGAACACATGTGATGGCCTCTGTGCTTTTTGCTTCTCAGCACTTGATCCGATTTCCAGAGAAACCCTAAGGGAAGTCAGGAGTGATAACAGGTCTGGGTCTATTCCCATTTCCCCAGGCTGAAAGTTCACCGGGTGAGTCAGGCTTTGTCGGAGCCTCCAGGTAGGCTCTGGTTCTGCAAAGCTTTCCTCCTACAGATTGCTCTTAATCATGAGGTTTCCTGGGACGCTCGGGGTGTATCAGGTTTGCACACTGCGAGCCTTGGSTCTCTACAGGGTAGTGTCACGCTGGCTGCCTGCTCAGCTGACGTGCTGGGCATTAAGACGCAGCACAGAGGGCCCCCCGCTTTGATGTGCCTCGCTGGAATCCAGGAAAAGCGCAGGGAGAGTATTTTAATAATTAAGAATTATGGATTTGAAAGCAAAGCTGCGAGCATTGCCAAGCTCGGCCGAGGCCTTTGAAAAGAACTCTGTCAAAATGCATTTCTAAGAAGAAATTATGTTATAAATTATTTTTATGGAATGCTCAAATGTTAAATGAATATTTAGGTTGCAGTTCATGAAAACCTCCCTCTTTTGAAAAAATGTTTTCATTTTTTAGATTTCTCTTTGTCAGCATTTCTAACAGTGAAAATGACAAACTTTCATGGGTAGGTGCCAATGGAGACAGCTGTATTTTATTATTGAATACTTCTGGTGCTTAGTTTGGCACCAGTCCTGTTTATATTGCTAGTAAGATTTCATGCAAGCCTTTGCAAGGTCTTGTGCTTAAACTTAAATGTCTGATATGGTTTGTAATTGATTCCACCCAGCTCCCTCCCTCCTCGTCCTCAGTCCACTTTGTGGAGGAGAATTTATCACTGTGTGGGGAACACAAACTTTCCAATGGGGCAAATTCAAAGAAAAAAATTCCTGAGCAAGACTCCTAGAAACCTCTGGTTCTATTATGATTCTCTTCAACTGCTCAGAGAAGTATTAGATCCTGCTGTTCCGGCCCTGGGATTCTTATTTTCTTCCTGTGTTTTGATTAATTAACTTTTCTGAGGGTTAAACCAAAACAACCTACACGCTTCCCATGTGAGAGCAAAAAGAGCCACCGACTCGACCTCCCAATTCCTTATGTTCCTGCCACCGCCCTGCACTCTGGAGGCAGCAGGCAGCTTATTGCAGCTTATTGAAGTTGGAATGAGAGGGAGCAAATATCCAAAAGCCATTTCACAATAGTGATCTTTAAACAGGAGGACAGACACGCTTTGGTGCCTTTCTGCAAAGCACTGAGCGGGTGAACTTCCCTTCTGGGCAGGTTTGTGTTACGTGCACATGAAGCCCCTAAGGTCAGACCATTTGTTTTATATGAGTGAACTTTGCAAGGAGAATAGAGAGAGTTTAAAAAACCCATCCCCTAGAACTCCGGCATGGCAAACAAGACAGTCTGGGTCTTGTCTCTATAGACCCCAAATATTAATGAAGAATAAAGCACTCAGTGACCAATCTAACATGTAATGAGCTATATCTAATAGAAATCAATGAAGTGCAGTTTGCCTTGAGAATCAGCTATCACTCTAAGACCTGTGTGATGACCTCCTCTACCATTGCCGCAACTCATAGCAGGTCCTGCTGGGCCTGAAATGACCTTTTTGGCATTTGCCAGCACTCAGTATTACAACATCTGTATCTTGACTGGGGACTTCAGGGTTACTGCAGTTCAGGAACTCATCATGCACCGTATTTTACTGTATTCTGATCTTGTCCTTATCAGAATCTCGCAATGTTTAAAATTAGGCTTTGCTTTTGCCTCGTATTATAAGAAAATAGYTTCTATGCCTTCCAAGACTGATTCCCTAGGCACTGCTGATGAATAGTACACAGAGAGATAAAAGAGGCTATTCACAATCGAGTCAGGTTCCCACATTGCTCTGTGTTCTGTGCTGGGGCCCCAATAAAACTGTACATGTGCCCCTCCTTACCTCATTTCTTTAAATTTTGTTACAGTGAACTGCATGTGCAGCTTATCTTCCCAGAACAATTTTCTCTATATCCATAGCTAGCACGACAATGTGTTTCTATAGAGGATGAAAAATCTATATTGGGACTTTAAAAGCCAATGTTTCTCTCCCACTGCCCATAAAAAAATGTCTAGAAACTTCCTGTAGCCATAAAACAATGAAGATGTTTGCACAGGGCATGATTTTCTTTCAAGGGAAATGAAGGAATACTATATAGATTCCAATATGGAAAGAAGGCTATAATTGCATGTCATACAGATATCATTCATGACAGAATTACTACCAGTCTGATATGGCAGTAACTCAGGCTAAGGGCTGTGTCTTTCAGCTAATCCCTCTCTCACAAGGTGAACAGAAGATGGTGCATCAGTAAATTGGCACCAGAGTCTAATTAGTGCTCTCATTCAGCCTCCTCAGTAGGAGGGAATGGCAGAGGACATAGGTAATAYTCAGCAAGCAAAGGGGCATGCAGGCAGATCTGGATTAATATAAATTGCAGAGCCAAAGATCCCTGGAGAGCAAGTAACACGAGCTAAAAAATTATCCGGCTTCATAACCCCAGAGTACAAGAAAATTATAACTTCTTTTGCCACCATGGATATGTAGCCAAACGAGGCCATGTTTCCTCTGAGTGTTTATTTCACCTTCCAGCACTCTGGAAAGGGGGAGCAAAGTTAGGATAATAACTTATCCTGAAGCATTTCTGGAGCTAAAGGTCAGGTAGAGATCCAGGAAAAGCCCGTTCCAGGGCAATGTAACTCTCCAAGAATTCCCCATCCAGCCCCCACTCTCAGCACGATGGGGATCATTAGCTGAAGTCTCCTGATAAATGCAGGGGTCTGTAGCAAGTCAGAGAGAGAAGTGATCTATTAGGCCRTTTAATCTCATGTAGCACCACTGTGTAGATAGGTCAATGCCTTAGATTTCACAGAGGACTTTCGGGCAGTGTGAGGTCTATAGCATAAACATAATTAAATTCTCTTCCACTCACAAGGTGGGCAGYTTCACTACAATTCAGCACTAATCAAAGTTGCTGGACAGACTTCAAGATTCTTCTCTCATACAAGGCTTCACTACAGGCCACCTAGAAGCAGAAAAGCCTGTGGGTTTTACATCTGGTTTGACGTCATCATAGGAAAAAATAGTCCATTCTTGACCAGTATCAGATGAGCAAAGCAAATGAGCAACTGCTTTGCTTGACCAAGAGGGCATATCAGACACCTGGACTACAGGTGCATCTAGCAGGACCTTGACATAAGGCAAGTTTTGACAGCAGGTAGATTTATTTAATCAATATATGATGACTATATGATGATTATGGGATATGACTTTTAATGATCATTGGAGTACCACAGCTTCAGAAGTGCAGGAAAAAAAAAMCCATCTCTGTGACCTACTGTGAGAATTTTGCAGTTTGAAAAGATTCTCAAATTGTTGATTTTTGCTCAGCTGCTTATCTCTAATTTATACAGTTCCCCACCAAAATAGTTTCTCATCATTTTCATTTGGGCACATGTGACAACGCTCTTCACCTTGTGCGTTATTCTCCTCACTGCCTCCTCTTGCTTCTTAGAGATTTACAGCTCTGCTGACATAAGTTTTCAAAATCCACAGTGCGCAGCACGAAAGCTGTTAGGGCTCTTAATTCATTCGCAGAACCCATTAAGATTTTGTGAGTGCTGTAGAAGTTTAACAACCTTCCCAAGAGAGGCGTTGGGCAGGAGTGATGACTCAGAGAACAGCAAACTGCCACGCACCCGTTTGTTGGGCAAGATGGATACTCTCCCTCCTTGCTTTGATGGAGATTTTGAAGGAGAATTTGAAGATTGGTTYGATTCTTCATTCACCAACACTTACGATATAGTCTACCCACTTAAAAAGCAAGGCTGATCCAACTCTGGYGCTGGAAAACTACTGTGGGAGAAAAGCTCCAATATGAATGTAAGCTCCAGGCTTAGCTCAGCACCACTTGAAAGTCAATTCCTGAGGACTCTGGGCCCAAGGAACAACCCCAAAGTGTCCCAGTGGGAGGACTCTTCCACCCTTCAGCCCAGCTAACACAGCACCTTTATTTAACCCAGAGGACAGGTCAGTTCAAGTGCTGCTCAAAGCAACTGAATAGATCCAAACTAATGGAAACCAGCATAATTTCTGAAAAGCAACTGTAGGTCTTCTGTGCACCATCAGTGGAAATTCCTGAAGACATTTTGCTTCTAACAGTAAAAAAAAAAATAATGGTTCCTAAGAGATACAGGACAGTAGGACGATTAGCAAATTCTCACSAGCTACTTTTTTTCAGTTTCATCTGCTCTGATACTTTAAACTTTGTAGAGAACGAAAAACAACTCAAAATTGAATGATAATGTCAATGCTTGGTGCAGGATGCAAAAACACTTCAATTTTCTTAGCATGATGAAACAGAGCTCTGCATTTTAACTTCTCTGTTTGAAGCCTAAATTAAGCCCAGCAAAATCTTTCTTGGTTTATAAAACTGTATTAATTAAGAAAGTGCCTGATTCCATTCCTGTGAGTAGGTTTAGAATGACAGATTTGAAGGGAAATTTTCATCAGATTACTGCTTTAACTAGACGCTAAAACCAATGACTGAAATGATAAGTAACTCCCAGGTTGCCAACCCAGAACCTGGATGCCCAAAGCACAGATATCAATGTAGAAAGGAATCAGCATTGTTTTAATTGCAAGTATTAGGCTTAGATTACCAGTGCTTCAGGCACTGGCAAAATTTCTAGGCCCTGGTAACATGTGGAATAATTAAAGGATCTGTCAAAGCATGGCAAAATTTTATCTGAAACATCCAGGAGAAACGACCATTTATTACAGCCTTATAAAAAGACAGATGTTGCCCTACTTGCTTCTGCAAACTTTCCTGAATAAATGTTGTTTTTCCAAAGATCTATGAGTTTCCTCACTGCAAATACAATGGCCACATTCGTATAGACAGGGTTTTTCCACATTACAATGACCACTACTTGCAGCACATGGAATCAGGAGACACATGTAGGACAGAAACAGGTCCAGAACATGTAGGACAGAAACTGGTCCAGAAAGAGTAGGAAATGAGCAGCATGAAAGCAACTTTTAATCTAAAATGATGCTATCTCGTACTTTTCTCAAAGCTCCAGACCTCTGCAAATCAACAGTAAGAAAGTTTCAGGACTAGTGTGGCTACTTACAGGACAGTGTCCAGGGAAGTTTAATTATTCCCATGWCTTGTGCAAGTGAAGAAAAACTTCGTCCCTTTAAAAATCTTTCAGGAAAAACTTAGTCCCCTCAAAAATCTTACTTTTTTTTTAAAACATGAAAAATACTCCCATCTATAGTTTAGGTAATGTTTTCAGAAAAAAAAAAGACATGACTCAAATAAATGTTTACAAAAGGGACAGTAATTACGTACTAGAAAACTCTATGGACAGAGTCCTTAATTAAACAGGTCGTGTGGCTTCAACCTACTAGCCAGAACACCCCAACATGGTTCAATTTGAGTAATTGCCATAAAAATGGCAATTCTGTTCTCAGAGCTGTGATGGAGACTGAGCCACCTTCTGTTTGCCAACGGGACACCCTACACCAGGTGGTCTCCCAAAGTCACCTACCAGGCAGAGCAGAGGAAGGTATTTTGAGGCCCTGTATCTGAGAAAGGCACTGTGAGCACTGAAAAGGAAAGCCCACAAGTCAACAGAAAATTTGGTTTCTCGCAGTTGCCAGTTCTTTGGACTCTGCAAACACAAGTATTCCTTGCAGGAAAGGAGCACATGAAAGAAAGATACTGTGGGCTGCTTGCAGCTGTTGCGTCCATGCCACCCAYTACACTAACTCTGAAAAATAGGACTGCATTGAAGTGATCCCTAACATTTCCTTCACGTAATGGTGGTTGAACAGGGGTACCCAAATGCTCATAGTTCTTCCATGGTATTTGGCTTTAATTATAGCCACTTGATGCTAATTTTCACCCCTAGCAATTAGTGAGTAATTTCTGTATTTTAGAGAAGGTGTTGCAGGAATWTTCCTCTTGGGATGAATCAATATTAGCTTGTACCAAGAAAAAGCGTTTTAGAGTAGATAGTTACTCTTTTTATTTTTTTTTTTTTATTTTTTGCCTAACAGACATTAATTCTCAGGGCAGTTCTAATATTAAGGGTACATGTATGAGGTTGCAAGGTAGGAGGCAAGGACAGCTACTGATTACTGTATGGTCATACCTGCCAAAGCTCATACTAATGTGATTAGTAATTAATTTGGGACTGTGCATATAGCTTAATAATGGCATGTGGCATAGGACTTCATAATAAGCACAGCAGGATAGACAGCCATGGAGAATGAAGTCTATACAACTTAGCAGGCAATTGCAGGAATATCATCCAGAATTTTATCCTGRAGGAATGGTCTCAAAAGGGGAAAGTAAATCTATGCCAGGGCTTCTGTGCTCCGGCTGTCTATAAAGGGCTGCTAAACTCTTCTGAGAACCACCAATCAGCCCCACTTTCTACCAACTGTGACAGATGTTCCAGGTCCTCAGCATCTCGCAGGGATCAGAGGGATTTTACACTGCATCTCCCCAGAACGGAGGGTCTAAATTAACCCCTAAAAGATTGATTTACTGTATCACAGCCCGGGGCTGCGACTGGCTCACAAGGGAGAATCACATTTGCCTAAAGAATAGTTATAACATGGAAATTTGGTATCATAACACACCAGCATGACCAAAGGAGGATAAAAAAGCAAGATTTGCAAATTAAAATACTTAAATTATCAGTAAACATCCAGGTACATCCACTAACCAGGAACCTCATATTTGAAGCTCTAATTAACTCTGAATAGAAATCTAAGTTATCATCTCAATATTGTTGATGTAAAATATCACTGGCCACAATTACATTGATAGCAACCAGGGTATTTGCTTATATAATTCTAGCACTAGTTAACTATGTAAATGAAGATGAATTTCTGTAGGCAAAAGTTTATAGTGAGGCATCCACAATCATACCACTAAATCTATTTTTCCAAACCTTTAGCATGCATATTTTAAAATAGCAAATATTTCTTGGTTTTCTCACTCAAAAAATGAATATTGTTATGCAACATGCGACATTATTTTGCCCGTCTGGTAGGTGGTCAGTCTTTTTGGCATCCGAAATTCTTTGGATGGAAAATTGCTTTTTGACATTTTAGGTTTGGGGGAAACCTGTTCATTTATTTCACTTATCTAGATATATGTTTGGCAAATGTTTTTATTTCCTGCAAGAGAGATTTGAATCTAAAAGGAAAAAAAAGTGTTTTCATAGCAAAAAAGATTGGTTTATATCCATGTGGGAATATAAGTTGCCTTGAAATATTGTGCAGAGGAAAAAGAAGCAAGGCTGGCTCATGTGTTAGCAAATGCTCTGAAATCCATATCCTGATAGCCTTCCTACTGCTGTCACACAAAAGGCCCTGAGCATGAGCAAGGCCAGACGTACCCAGCAGAAAATTACAAACGGCTACATGTGCACTTTTAATTAATGAACTGGGGAGCTGATGATGCAGCATTGAGGAAACGCCAGCTGGTAAAACTCAGTACGACAAAATGAGGCAAAGCAATTGGAAACCCACTAAAAGGGCAGTGCCTTTAAGTGACATCTTTATGTGGCCTGAAGAAATCCATGTATTTGTAAAAAGAAACACAAAAGTCTAAATAAAAGCTGTGATACAAACATCTTTGTTACTAATATTTTTCTTGTAGTAAATATTCTTTCAGTACTATGCAATTTTAATTGCATTAGCCACAGTGTTAGAAATACCATCCAATCTGTTAAATACAATAATAATTGAGTTAATGCTGCTCAAATTTTTACAAAAAAAGAAAGTTAATGTAAAGAGACTAAAAAGTTAGTTCTATATTAAAGCTAACATCAAAATTCAGCATTTCCCAGTCTCTCATTTTTACACTTAAATACTGCTATTTTTGCGTAGATCAGTTTTAAATGGGAGTGCAATTTATTAAACTTAGAAGTGTAGTTTTAATTATTAAAATTACTTGTACTAGCTTCAAGCCCTACAGCTCCTTTTTAAGCAAATGAGTTAAGTGCACACTTAAGTACGTTTCTATTGAGTGAAGCTGTTCAGCAAACGCTTTCCCCGCAGACCTACTGAAGCCAAAAATATCTAAGTATATGTAAAATTTCGAGATACACATAACTGTATGTTTTTAATACAGGTGCAATGTTGAATTTGAGCTTAATGTTGGATGCTGATTTTTACTTTGTATTGACAAATGAATTACTGTGTGATGGTGTCTCAATTTTGCCCTTATCACATGGCAAACCACTAAAATACAGTTGGTAAAGAAAAAAAGGTGATTCTAAGTCTACCCAAGTATTTATGGAAAGGTAAATTCCAGGAATGATTAATGAGGTGGGATCAGAAGCAAACAAACTCCAAAGCAGGGGAGGAAAAACAACACAAGAAGTAGATCAATCCATCCTCTGTCAGTGCATAATAAACACTGTGGTCTTCCAGCCTCTAATTCACCAGATTCAATATTAGGTCATTTAAGAATCCCTGTGTGACACAAATAGAAAAACAAGTTAACAGCAGAAATATAATGATTAATTTTACATGTAATAAAGGGATCTGCATGCCTATTCATCCCCTCTGAAGCCCCTTGACAGATGACTTTTTATTTATTTATTTCAGTCTACAATTGACAAAGTGTTCCTGATGTCTTGAAATGAGGTTGTCAGGGGGGAATGAATATCATTTATGAAGAATCTCATTGCCAGTGGGGATTATACTGGCAGCAATATTGTCCTGCAAAAATGAATAAAATGAGTAGCCCCCTTTGTATCGGTGCACGGCAATATATATAAATAAACAAGAAAGCATGAAGCTAAATGATCATTTACAGCAGCACAAAGGCTGCTCTAGTCCCAGCATCTGCATATTTATTAGTTGCTGTGATACAGATGAATGCTAGAACCTAAATTACAATAAGAGTCAACACACAACTGAGAATAGGTAGACTGAATTAAATAAACGTGAATGATAATATGGTACGTGTTTTTCAATAAATACGCAGTGATGACCCTATTAGGAATTGGAATAGCTGTCGAGTCAGAGGACTAATTAGCAGCTTTATGACTGATAAGTGAACAAAAATGTTATATAACTTACTGAATTGCTTTACATAATAGCATAACTCTTATGAATATATTGCACAAACAATTTGGGAACAGCAGCAAAAAGTTTAACCTGGCACCTAGTCACAGTGCTAGGAAGAAAACACTGATTTTAATGAAAATGTGGATCTTTGTCATAATTAATAGCGGAAGACCGTCATCCTTTTATAAGAAATAGGTAGAGAAATGAACACCCATTTTTTCCTAAGAACTGCTTATAATAGCTGTAGTGTAAGATGATCATAATCAAAAGAGGAAATACTTCCATGAGTGCTTGATAATGGAAAATTTCTAAGTAAAATCCACATTTATTACATCGTGTGTCCTTAATGAATTCCTTCTAGAACAAGTACACATGAGAAGTAATTTGAAAAAGTGAACAATTAAGTTTACAAAGAAAAAGGATCTTTCAAAATCTTACCTTTACAGASAACTATTTCCTCGTATTTTATTGCTCGTGATGCTAGGGCTGGATAGCTTGAAAGGAAACCTCAAAAAGGTCAGTCCCCAAACTTGCTAGGTCTAGTCACACCAAGGCACTATCACAAATATATCATGTCCTCTAGTAGCTGGTGAAGTAGGTGCTAGGAAGCCTCCAGGGTAGGTGGTCCTGAGTGTGGTGCACTCGTATCTTTATGCCTTCTTCTGTGCATCCTTCCCCAAACTCCCTGGGCTTCGGGAAACTGTTCCCACCAACATCACAGGACTTTGGGCTCTGAATTTAGGGAGTTTCTGCTCTCTGTGGGACAGAACTGCCTCTGGGTGAAAGTCCAGGCAAGTTCCTATGTGACTTAATTGGATGTAGTTCTTAGAAAAACTTTAAAAAGAGAGAAGCATCAAAGACACCAAGTAGGTGGATGAAATCATGTGGCAAGCAGACATTTTCCTTCAATGCAGCAGTTGCAAAGCTTTGGAATAAATAGCACCCTTCTGTCCTGAAGACTGCAAATACAGGATCACCATGATTTGACAGCAGTGAACACATCATAAAATGTATCATGCAAATAAAACAATATTAAACGTATAGTTCAGCCCTCACTACCCACAGGAAAGAGTCCAACACAGTGGCACGTGTGTTTGTGCTTCCTGCAGAACCTTCCCTCGCCATTTCAGGTATGCTGACCTCCAGAAACTGCTCCACAAGGTCTTAGACCATAACGTTCTGCTTGACTGCCGAATAATGACACAGTAATTGGAACTGCAGCAATTGCAGCGTCATTGCTCGGCGGCGGAGCGGCCCCTTCCAGTGCGCGGCAAGTCACAGGGGAGGGTCTGTCTGGTTCGTGGCTGCAGGTCTGTTCTGCAGGCGAAACCCGTGGAACAGCAGCGAGCTACCAAATCACTGCCCCGGGCTGAACCCTCCTCCGCGGTGCTGAGCGGGCTCCCTCCTGTCCAACACTTGTTATTCTCTCGCTCGCTTGCTGTCATTCCAGGCACCACTAAYGGGTTATTCTTTGTTGAACTGGGTATGTTAGAAACTCCTTAAAATGCTACAGTTTCCTTCAGTCTAGACTTAGGAAATCAGTGGAAGTTTAAACAGATTCTTCTCTGAAAGGTACCTTTTCCGAGCACGGCATCTCAACACCTTCAAAGAGAGCTGAGAAGTAAAAAGAGTCACCAACACCAAGAGGCAGAGAACTGCGGGGGGTGAAACGCCATGGGGATATGGGGAAAACAATGACAGCAAATGTAATGAGAATTTACACTGGGCATCACTSAATCCTAAACAGGAATTCCTATGGCAGGTGTGAAGAGGGAATTCTGAAGGATATTATCAACACTAATGCTAAGTTGCCTTTGTTCTGAGGAGAGCATGCAGAAAGAGGAAAAGGAGCTGGGCATGAAAGAGGAAGATTCCCAGTTGTAAACAGGCTTGACATCTTCATACTACCTGCATCCCTGAGGTGGAAGATGGATTAATTGTTATCTAATTACAGTTCAGATCAGGGCGAAAGAACTTCAGTGCAAGGCTCATCAGCTACAGAATTTATAACACCCAGCAGCGTAAAGATACTCTGTCCTGGACCATATAATAGGGATAAAGTTTTAGCCATTTTACAAATGGTTGAAATGGCTGTGAAGTTCTTTGGAGCTTGTCAATGCAGCTTGTACAAAGTAAATGAAAAATCTCAAGCAAGGGAAGATAAATACTACTAATACTACTTAATGTAGATACCCTTTACTGAAGAAAAAGGGAAACACAGTCTGGRAAGTTCATGGCAGACGGCTCTGTAAAAGAAATAATAGAAAATGCACCAAAGTAAAACACTTTATAATTTTAATATCATTTTCTAAATCAGATTGACAGAGTTTCCTGCCCTCTGCCTTCTCCTCCCTGCCTCAGCTAGAATTCCTCCTTCCCAGCAGTTGATGGGTTTTATTGGAGGTAGGAGGCCAATGCTGAGATCCTCCATGGGCACTGCACTTCATACTTCTTGAGAGAAAACTCTGAAGTAAAGGGGTTCAACATAACAGAGATTTTACAGGGCTTTGGTGTCAGGGGAGCTATTATTGATGGATGATAGTGACAGAAGAAAAGCAGACCTTGACCCTCAACATAAAGACAGAGTATGTCTATGCGCCCTGTGCTCAAGGCACTGCAGGCTGTGAAACTTCCCCAGCCAGCTACCGGTAAAAGCTTCCCAGTAATGAGGAGTCTCAAGTTCTCTTCCGAAGGTGGGAATGGCAAACGAGGTCGGACAGATCCTCTCGGTGGGTTCAGCTGGGGCCATAATTGTCAAGAATCCAAATGCTAAGAAATACTGTGCAAACAGTGAAGAGTTTCAATGCTTTGCATYCAAATCCACCAAAGGCTTCTGTCAAATGGGCTTTCTTGCTTTTCAATGGACAGTGAAATTCTTTGGCCTGATGAAATAAGACAAAACATAGTTATTAATGATGTAGCTATTATTTTCGGTAGGTTGCTGTTCCTAACAATCTTATAGGAAACATAAAGATCCTRGATATTCTTTCTTTTGACTTAGCATTCTCCCTCTCTCTGTTCTGCAAACTTTTTCCCTGAGATCATGAAGGAAAGTTATCTATCTAATTTGGTGAMTTTTATAAAGGTGGAATTCCTGATTCCAGCTTAAATTTGAGCTTGCCATTTCCAGAGAAGCCCTATATTCCCCAGAAGAAAGCTTGTTTTAATTTATAATCTTTACCTTGCATTATAAAATAAATGCCAGGATGATGGAGAGCTACCTTTCTAGGTCAAGCAATTGTAGAAAAGTCAGGGAGAGGCTGGAGGGGAAATGCCTTTTCAATCAAGGGAGTTTGCTAATGATTTTTAAAATGTCTTAATTGCTTCAGCACAATCTAGGGGCATCCCTTTCATGGCTCAGACAGGACAAATAACTCAGTCTAATATTTCAGAATTAGCAGCTTGCTGAGGTAACCAGACTATAATCTTCCTAGTCATGGGTTAGAATTTTTGAGGTCTCATCAGCACACCACAGCTTCTTTCTTTAAGTGTTTTGTGTAACTGCGGGCTTATCTTCAAAGAGCAGATGTATGAACTATCATTTTTGATTAAAGCCATCCAGTTGGAAAAAAAAAAAATCATCTGTTCACTGCAGTAAGAATCATCTATTTTAAATACATTTACATATTTCCTTAGCTGTCCAACTATTTTTTTCCTCACTTTCCCTTCATTTTGCAGCTTGGAATCCTGTCACATTTATATTTTGCACTAACTACTCAGGGTCCTAATTAGAAGAAATGGGATGTCAGCAGGGTACCAGCCAGCAAGGGAGGCTTTTTGCTTCATTGGGAAGATGTGCAGCATGTGGCATGGATCAAAATCTTTGTATCCCATGCAGAGAACAGCATGACGTGAATTGCAGACAAGGTAAATGGGAGAATTTGGGCAAGTTGGAGATCTGTGAATTGGCAAAAGTTTCCATTTCACACGTTTTAGCTATAGGCAAAAGGAAAGGGTTTTTGCCAGCAATAATGTAAATTAATCCAAAATTTAGTATTTGAGCATGTGACACTCAAAGAATCCCATGTTCTGGATTCTGAACCTGTAGCTGTTCTACACAGCCTGGTCTCACGGGCATCTAGGGCTAGATAAAAATAAGAGATTTGCATGCAACAGCAGAAACCACAAAGTCTCATGTTAGGTCCCTGACCGCATGGGAATACCACAGTCCTCCGGTAAACGTAAGCTGCCCACAGAAAGTACAGGGAGAGCTAAACRTCCCAGTTAGGATCCCAAATGAACAAGAAGGGAGCTGATTTCACAGTAATATTAGCCTAAATGTTAGTCAATTTAAATAATTAAAATGATGAGAGAGATGTGACCCATATCAGTCCCCTCCTCAAAGATTATRTTCCTCACAGTGTGCTGCCCCAGGCTCTCACCACCTGGAAATCATAGCTCATAAAAAGAAGGAGGTAAGATTAATATCCCCTACCTTGCTTGGTTAGGAAAGAGAATTGAGTGCCAATATCATTAATGTCAAAAAYTGGATACAATTTTCTGTCATTGGACCAGCCTAAATCCCTGAGGACTTAGRAAGTGGGGAATTTCACTGTCTGCAAACTTATAAACTCCAGAATTTCACCCCTTGGGTCTTCAGTCACACATCCAAACAGGAAAAATTATCTGAGTCTCACAGTAAATCATAGACTAATCAAATAATTTAGATTGGAAGGAGCTTCTGGAGGTTCTGTAGTCCAGCCTGCTGCTCAAAGCAGTGCTAATTTGAAATGAAAATCTGGAGCCTCTTTGCAGGGGATGCACTAGGGGATACTTCAGGTCATGTCACCATCATGTCACCCTGGGACATCTTCACAGGGCCAGGAGCACTTTCTTTCTCACTGAGAAGGAGCTGTGTCCATCAGAAATTAAAGATTGCACAGCTGAAACATGATGGAAAAGGGCCAGAAAAGAAGTGGTATGAGAGAGAKAAAAAGGCAGAAAGGAGAAGAAATGGGAAAGGGGAGAAAAGACTAAGAACCAGGGCATACAGAGCAATGTCCAGGGAAAACCTGATGGAAGAAATTGCTCAGAGACTAGAGAAAGAGGTCTCCATTTTCTGATGCAAACCTTTGTGCATATTTCCAGCACATTGATTTCTGCAGTCCACGTCTACCACATGCGCAAAGACAAACAGCTGTGGATTGTAAAAAGCAAAGCTATTGAGTCATGTGTCCGGGTTTTTCCTGGCATCACTCATTGCTTAACTCTGGTGTTTGTAAAAACACAGAAAGGAAAGGAAATAAAGAGAAAATGCCTTACACCTTTCATGGGCAGAAGCTCCTTCTTCAGCACTAAGCGTATTTCTGTCTAGTCCCTCTGTTCCTCACTTAACAGAAATACAGGAATACTGAAACATCCAACTAGGAAGGTAAAAATGGCAAAAAAACACGTGGGTTGCAAGGTCAGATTCACCTCAGCAATCATCTGTCTTTTATTCTTACCTCTGAAATACACGTCCACAGCCACTCTGGCTCCTCAAACAGACACACAGAATACAACATTTCTGCTCTGGGAGCCACAGGAAATCCTCTTGAGAGCAAACGTAATTTAGCACACAATGAACTGGAGTGGACAATGTCAAAGGCAGGTGCATTTTTCCAATTATATATATGTATTTTGTTTGTTTATAATTAGCCCTCCAGTTTAAAGTCTATTCTGTTAACAGAATTTATTTTATTTCCATGTCCTGCCAGTTTGTTATTCTTCATGCTTAGAGCATGATCCTGCCACAGCTTTCCCTCTTCAGTCAAGGAGAGYGTGTGCTGTTTGCTTGGAGCACATATATCCCTCCACCAGATCCTGCCCTGCTCCTCAAGGGAGCTTGGAAGGCCATTGCCTCCAGGAGCGTAATTAGTGAGTTTAATTGACTATAATTCACAAGCCACAGCTTTCTACCAAGTGCCTTGCACAGCCTGTGCTACCTAAGCTAGGCGTTCAGTAAAGCATCTGGCCTTGCAGTAACAACTTCAAGACAGAGAGGTTGTCTCAGTGGCCAACTGCCTTCACACCGTACAAGAAGATGCAGATTTTCACAGCAGGTCACAGGCTTCACAGAAATKAGTTGTTTTTTCCACAACTGAAATGGAGGATATTTGTCAAAATCGACCAGACTCACTGGAAAGCTGGGTGGCTTTAACCATGGGTCAGACTGGTGGCTTCAGTGGAATTTGCCTGTGTGCTGTCAAAGAGGAGTGTGGCTCCTGGTGCTCCAAATGGTTCTTTGAAGTACCAAATGTGCTGTTGTCAAGGATTTCCCCAAGGGAGGTACAGCCAGTTCCTACACAACGCTGTTCCCAATCAAACATGAGTTATGATAATGCCTGGTAATGATAATTATTAATATGCTAAGTACATATCCAAGATTAAAATCTTAGGTCTAAGTATTGGAAGGCACTAAAAGGTGTCAGATTGGAGGGACAGGGTTTTAATCTTTGCGAAAGGCTATTTTTACTGGAAACCTGAGAGAAAAGGAAGGAGAAGGCAGGGTTTTGTAGTCAATAAAGAGAGTAAAAGTAGAGGCTAAATTTTTACTTTGCTTTTGCTTTTATTTTGCTTATTGGAATACTTTTGGGGTTGCTTTTAATTCTCTCACTTTCACTCTTCTTCTTTTTGATATTTGATTTTTCCATACTCAACTTCAGAAGGTTTATGAAGTGATGGAGTTTTCTTTTGTCTTTTGCCATTAGAAAAATGTTGGAGGTGATCTTAAAGCTACAAAGTGGCACAGAAAAAAAGGCGGACAAAATATCTTGCACTCCCACTTCCTTCACTTTCAGAACTGGGAAAAAGTAGGGAAGCAAAACTCAAAGCAAACACACACACAGAAAAAAAAACAGCCCAACTGGAGGAAAACCTGGAAAAATTATACAAAGAAAATATCTCAGTTTTGAAAATCCATGCTTTTTTTCCAGTTTCATTTGAAAAAGTGCACAAGACGGAGTCCACTCGTGCAAACTGAACTGCCAACCTCGGGAGCACGGATTTGCAGTCTGTGCAAGRGCAACGGTTACAGAGTGCCCAGGAGTAGAGAATCAGTCGTGTGGGTCAGAGCTATGAAAGGAACAAATTCATGAGCCCTAGGAAGCCACAATGCTTTGATTAAAAATTGCAAATCACATTAAAGCCATGATTATTTACCTGAGACAAGGCCATTACTCAGTAGAAGTGATCTATTTGACCCAAATGTATGATGCTTGCTTCATGCCCTTCTCTCTGCTATTGTGTTAGCAAGATAACACCGTGGCCATGCACTAAACTCCACACACTAAGTGGGGTTGAAACACATTTCTGTCCCTCTGCCACACGTGCCTTGGATACCCCAACTGTGTTGGACTGCAAAAATAATAAAGATAGGGACATAAAAGAACAGATTCTGTGGTCTCTTTATGACTCTCCTCACAGTAACTCTGGAATGCAGGAAGGAGGAGTGGGTTATAAAGGTTTCTCTAATTAGAGATCAATTCAGAGCTCTTAGGCAATTGTTTTTATCGGTATAGTGGAACACAGTGATTTGTTCACAGCACTGAATGCCAACTTCCCTGTTTCCTCAGAACTTTGTAGGAGGTTAGATGCTATTACGCTGTCATTACTCCGCATTACGGTAAAGTTGAAATCTCTTGTGATTTTCTTCATGGAAAATTTACCCTGTGGCAGGGGAGACGTCTTTGGCAGTGCGAGCCGATCCCATGAATGAGTAAAGAGCTAGATGGAGGGAAGGCAGTCAAAACTAAATGGGGATTACAAGTTCCACTCTCCTCTGAGCTACAGAGCTAAATGTTAAAGGGAATCATTAGGAAATCCTTTATTGCCAGTGCAAATAACAGCAATGCCCTGTGGGTTCTGAGAAGGTAATGATGGGCTAGATAGAGGAGAACTTCTCAGAGGAAGAGAAATATTGGCCTCCGTGCACTAGGTGTGGCTTTGACCATAAGCTGAGCAACTTCAGTATAAACTGAACCTCTTGGAATAATTTCCCAATGGTGACAATTGATTGCAGGATTTAAAAAGAGGATAGAAAACAGTGTTCACTGTTCAGGGCACAGTGAGCCAAGAGTCCCTTTACTCTGGAGGAGAAAGCCTCGTGCTGTTCTACAACAGCTAGAGTTATTTTAGCTAATAGGCCCATGTCAGCAATCTGCATAGCTGAAAATAGAGAAAGACAACAATTACACATTTTTTTCCCTACTTTGTTGAAGCAGTATAGCCCACCAACCCTGGTCTTGGAAGGTGCTTTACACTCCAGCCCTGATGCAAACCCGAGCAACTGAAAACAGTTTCTCCCAGGGAGTTTTGGTCTCTGCATTGCTGATCCTTTGGCTCCTTTGTCTCCTGCCCCAGGCTATGAATAACTTTTTAGCATCCATTTCCTTTTATCCTGTATGAGGGAGATAGAGCCCTCTGGCATCACACACACTGCTATATGATTATGACAAGGGTTAGGGCAGGAGGTGGCCAAAGCAAAGGCAGAGTTTGGAAGCTGTGACGCTCCTTAGCCATTGCACAGAACTGCTGTTCTATCCAGAACTATCTGTATATTTTAACTGCACCTCAAGGATCTGTCTAATTAGCCCAACACAATGCTAGCACATTAACTACACTCCAGCAGACTGAGAACATTTATTACTGAGAGAACTCCTACTGGAAACCTTGGAATTTTTACAATACATTTTTGTCCATACTTTTTGGAGCAATGGTAATGTAATACCACATTCCCTTCCCAAATAGCTGCAGGGTCCCTTTTAATGAATAGGAACAAACAAACTATCCAGCTAAGCCCAGAAACATGACCCCTATCAAAAGCAGAATCAAACAATATGCCAAAACAATCTACATATACAAAGAACAAACTTTTCTTGTTCTTCCAAAGATTAACTCAGCAGGTATTTGGCATTCAGAAAATTCAACAACAACAGAAGTGATTTTGTGTTTGAAGAGGTTTTCTTTAGCATTATTGTTGCAATTATTTTACAAAAAAAAAAAGAAAGAAAAGTTTTAGAAAACAATTGAGAAATACTACTCCAGGTAGCAATCAGTACAGCCTGTACTGCTGGGCTCCCATTCAATGCCATTTTTTCAAGCCTGTCATGCTTTAAATTTAGAACTTTTTTCAAATCTCCTAGCCATTTTCTAGCAGCTCCTGTTCAGCATTTAATGTGCAGTCAGGGACAGGAGCAGATTCCATCTCTTCACAAAATATCAACTAGCAACTCCAGCATTGCATCAAGCCTGGAACTTACCCTGGGCTCCCCCARGAAGGGACAGACCCATATGGAAGTGGGGGCCAAAACAGAGATACCAAGAAGCTTGTTCTCCTTCCTGTGAACTTCTAGGTTTGTGGTCCTTCTACCAAGCCCAGACATTGGGCTTTACTCTTCATGTGTCTCCAACATAGCTGGATACCTGACTAGTTTAAACCTACTGTAAAGCACATCAAGATCCTCCTGGTTGAACAGTCACAGTCAAAAGTCAATCATGGATCAAAGGACACCAGTACTTCCCTTGACTAAACCTCTGTTAGTATGTAGGTACAGCCATGTGTCATGAAGCAAGTGCTCTATTCCCTTCACCACTGTGACCCATTAGATCGTGGGTTTGCTAATCRTGTTGTGAAGCCTGAGTTGCTTATGGGCACTCCAAAAAGAGAATGGGACCAGTATGTATGGTTTACTCCATAGGGATTTATTGATCTGAAACAAATCTGGGTATGAGTCACTATGCAGAAATATTTCATGTAAACGACATATCAATTCCTATCTGCAACCTTGCACTGTGTCATGACTCCTAGATTGCTGCAAATAAAAGTGGAGCAAGCTTGTTCACAGTTCAGATATGAAACCCTCTGGGGTGTRCACAGATGTGGAGTGGCCTCAGGCCGGTCAGCAGATGCAGGGCAGTGAAGGCCCAGGGGCCTGTGGGCAGTGGGGACCATGGTGGCCTCCTCGCTGCTCTGGTCACCTCAGCCTGGGTCAGAGCAGGGCAGTGCGGACTGCAGTGCCACACGCGGCAGCGCACAGGGAGAAGGGCCTCATTCAAGGTCATCCTTGACTATCTGCAGGAATAATTGATGAGCAATAATAAGAGCTGTTCACTTAAACTAAGTGTTTTTGTTATCTACTGCCTGCCTATTTTTTATTCTGTCCAGTGACTACTCTTCTAACATCAGTGTTAATCCCTCCATAATGAGCCCTCCCTGGTCACAACAAACACAATGCTAAGTAAAGTTATTTTAGGAGAAGTATCAAAACAAGGTCGTGCCTCCACCATCTTCTGTTACTAGTGGAATCTAACGTGTTTTCTTTGAGAATCAGCCTATTCTGGATGAAGGGGTGCAGCTGCTCCTCCTAGAACTTCCTCAGCCCAACAGTAAGATGGACCCCACATACATATGACCGTCTCCATCCCTGCCCAGGGAAAGAAGCCTCCTGCCTTACCGCAGCCAGAGGATAGAGCAGGCTGGTGGTCGCACATGCAGACAGAGGGTTGGAAAACAAACTGAAAATGGCAATATAAGACCACCTAGGTTGGCCTTCAGCCCCGCAGATAACCATGCTGTTCTGATCTACACCACCAAACTGGGGGAAKAGAGGTAGCTTAAAAATAATCTGAAATCAGTTTTGTAACCAGCTCTGCCCCCTCTCCTTTTCCTCAGTGGGGCTGYGGGTTACTCAGCTGCACGTGCACCCCTGAGCTTAGCCCTGAGCGCCCCGCGTGCACCACTGCAGGGAGCGGGCACAGGGTTGCAGGCCTCTCTGCATGATAAGTGCAACAAAAAACACCTGCAGTTTGTACAGGCTGAAGCTCAAAGGTGAGGCGAAAACCAAACCTTCTTTGCTCATTTTCCAGCCTGCTAATTATTTCTCTGCCTCAGATACTGTTAGACTCTACGTCATTAGGTTGATGGAAAGCATAGATATGGGAGAGAAATGTTCATYGGGTGGGATCTTGCTTTGGAATAAGTAGGTGCTGCATACTCTGTTTTTTGATGGAATATTGCACCAAGTGATGTTACTTTACAGGSAGATGCAAAGATTGTTCTGGATGGTGAGAACACTCAGCATCTGCCTCACTTCTGGAAATACGGAGTCATTTTTTTGCTTAGATACCAGAGCAGGCAAACTAAAAGTATGTCTTTTTCTTATTAATATCAGGAACTTTCATGTTAGTTCCAGTGCCTGATTGTCCCATGTAATTATAAGTGCCAAAAACAATAACCCAGGAAATCTCATTTTCCATAACATTTTAGCACTGGCTGACTGGGTGGAATCCCAGCAGTGAGTTGTGAGCAATGATATATGAAGTGAAAAATGTTTGCCCTCCCTCCTGAGCCTTTCCACACACTGCATAGACATCCTGAGGTCATGAGTTTTGCTGTCAGACCGAGCTTGAAAATAGATGTTGCATGCAAGTTTGCCAGGTGGTTTTGATACCACTGTGGTCAGATACATAGGAAATTACTATCAGAGCAGCTCTTCCCATTGCCAGTATCCACACACCCCAAATTCACACCCCAAATTCCTGCACAATGATAAGACAGAGAGGGTGGATTGAGACCCAGGACAGAYGAGAGCTTGCCCTAACTTCGTGCTTGCTTTGTTCATGTTATAAGGAAATAGCTATGTATCTAGTCACAGCTTATTATGTAAGGCAATCCCAAAAACAGCCCCAAATGCCGAGTCCAGAGGAAGGAGATGGACTATAACAAAGTCTGCCTGACGCTGGAAAGTTTGTGAGTGATGTGAAGGAGGGCTTGGCACAGGCACYGGTTTGCTTTAGCATGCACATAAGTAAGTGGTCATCTCAAAGCCCTTCATGTGGAATGAACAAAACACTCCATTGAGGCAGGCAGGTAGAGTTCATAATCAGCCACAGCAGCCTTTTATCAATGGCTTTTGCAGGTTTTCACTGCTCAGATGCCATTTCTGCATTCAGAGGTTAGGACATAATGGGATGTGCAGATGCACAGATATTTTCCCTTCTTTTGASTGACTTGAAGAATAGGAACCATGGGCTCTGTGCCACAAATGGGAAAGGCTTTCATGAGAAGCTGCTTAAGTTATTACTGTCAGTAGTAAAATGTTGGTGATTTTATGAATTTGTGATATTTACATAATAAATACAGTCATAAGTATAGAAACTCTGAAAAAAAGTTTTTTTTTTTCTTTTCTTTGACATGCAGTGGATTTATCATTTGTTCTTAAAATCTCACATGGAGGTCACCAAGTAAACTATTCTTCCCATCTGGAAGACTAACAGTTAAAGTGAGAGCATCTCATGGGGGTTTTTCTCTAGATCTTTATGTTTTGGATTACATTCATAGTTAAAGTCCACTCTGTGTATCTAGCTTTGCTGAAGAAAAGTCACAAACCTGATAGAGTTTTCGAATTTCCTTGTGCTTTTTACTTCACTCCTCTCAGGACACCACAATCCTGTTTAGTCAAAGGTCACTGTGCTGAAAGCAATATCTGCAGATCACAAGAAATACTGAAGACACAGTCACAGAGGACAGAAAAATATGAGTTCCATAACCCTTCACCTCTATTCCTGTTTGGTCTGTCTATTGGTTTTACAGATGAAAACAAAGGAAATTCTATTGTCTTGAGTTTGCCTGTGCAAAATAAATCAAACTCTGTTCTTAGTGCTGGCCCCTTCTCAAAAGATCACACTCGATTCTGCAGCCACAAAAATGCTTTGGTTTTGTTAACCCTTCCAYGGCTCATGAATGCTCTGTATTCTCAGTAGACGATTTTTACATAGACAGGTAAAAATTTCTAATCCTGACAGAACATGAATGGAGGCCAGTTGGCACCGTGGGACAGGAAGAAATGTCTTCCAGYGGCCCATTATAGCGAAGAAATCTAAACCACTCTCTGAAATGTTCTGAGTAGACTACAGTTCAAAATGAGATATCAGTCTAGGAAAGCTACTATCTATTCAAAAACTATTTTAACATATATTCTTTTACAGCTGACACTGAACATACCCATGTATATGGCTGAAATAGAAAAGGTAAATCCCCAGAGTCACAGTTTCTGCTGCTCAAGGCTATTTCAGGTAGCATCTAATGCCAGAAAGTTATCTGTACACTAGGCCACAAGAGTTGGTCAGCATGGTCAATCCTGACTACAGTCAAGCTTTAAGGAAAAAGGTGTAACAATTAAGCAGCCACAGCAATGAAATGCGAGCTTGCTGTTAAYGCTCTGTAGTGTTCACCCTCCTCCTCAGCTGTGTATGCGTATATATGTGCATGTATACATTGCTTTGTGTGTGCATGTTTCTGTGTGTGYGTTTGCAACATCCTTTCTGGAGCTTTTTACAGTGTGTAGTCCTGATTACGTAATGGCCTTGGACCAGAATCTTACTGAACATAATGTCTCCTGTAAGAAAATTATCCATTCCGAAAGACTAGAATAAACTTAGGGATTGAGCATAATGGTAAACTTTTTCCATTTACTATACTAACAAAAATGTTTCAGGAGAAGTAAAACTTAGGCAAGCACTGAACTTGGAAAGCAGRACTCAGGAAGCTGACATGTGCAGCCAATTCAGCGTGCGGAAACGAGACAATAATATTTTAGGAGAGGAATCTGGGGCCCACAGCTGATAATGTAGAATTTAATACTCTTGGTAACCTGTAGATATCCAATGGAAGCCAAAATTTCATATACAGAATTTAAGTAGAACACAAGCCAGTCTGCTGACAAGAAACACATGTATATTGACTGTAACGAGTGTCAGATATTTGATGTAGCTTGTTCTTTCAGGTATTTCCATCCCACAGTCTCCTCCAAGGCCTTAGACAGGTCAGAACTTCCTCTGAGCCACATGTCAGGAGAAGCAGATTTTCAGAGAGCCTCCCCGTGCTCACAAAGTGATCACGGCAGAGGAAAGGGACACATTTTCTGTCACATCAAGGACTGGTCTTTAACACTTCTGTTTTGGATAGGCTCAGGAGCAAATCCCTAGTGAGCATTGCTGATGAGATCAGTGGACAGTGAGGTGGACTGAAAACYGGCTGAACTGACAGGCCCAGAGGGTAGCGATCAGCAAAGTTCAGAGGCCAGTCACTTCTGATGTCCCCTAAGGATCAATACTGGGGCCAATACTGTTTAACATCTCCATTAATGACATGAATAAAGGGACTGAATGCACCCTGAGGAAGTTTGCCAGTGATACAAAACTAGAAGGAGAGCTTGACACACTAAATAGTTGTGCTGTCATTCAGAGGGAGCTCGGCAGGCTGCAGAAATGGGCAAACAGGAATTTTCTGAATTTCAACAAAGTCCTRTTCTGGAGAGCAACAACCCCATGCATCAGCACAAGTTGGGAGCTGACCTGCTAGCGAGCAGCTTTGCCGAGAAGGAAACGGGTCTCCTGGTGAACAAGAGGTTGCTGAGGCAGCAATGTGCCCTGTGCTCGGGCAGCTGAGGATGCCCCAACGCTCTGGGGCTGCCTCAGGAAAAGCGCTACCCGCAGCCCAAGCGATGGGTCCTTCCCCTGCCTGCACCCTCACCCACACCTGGGTGCTGGGTCCCGCTTGGGCTTCCCAGGACAGGAAGGACACAGACGAACTGGATGCAAGTCCTGTGAAGGGGCACGAGGATCACTACAGGACTGGATCATCTGTCTTATGGGGAGAGCCTGAGGCAGCTGGGGTTGTTTAGCTCAAAGAAAATAAAGCTCGGGGGCGATCTTATCAGTATGTGTAAATACCTGATGCGGGGGAGTAATGAAGACTGGGCCAGACTCTTCTCAGTGCTATCCACTGAAAGGACAAGAGGCACAAACTGAAATACAGGAAATTCCATTTCAATACAGGAAAAAAAAAATGATATGGCTTGTAGCAGAAAATTACAAGTGTTTAGCATTAAAAGTTATTAAGAATAAATAAAATCCTTTCTATCTAATCATTTAAAATGCCAATTTGAGGGTTTATTGAAGTTCTCTTTTAATGCAAACCTTTCCCATTTTTATCTGGAGAGACTTGCAAGAAGCTTTCTGCAGTTCTGTAACTCTGCCAAAACCCCGTCTCCTTTTTCCTTTTGCTTGCTCTCCCTCCCTCCCCCTTTCTTCCTTTTCCCACCCACACATTATTTACCCAGAATATGACCTAATTAAGTTTGTGTTTATCTGAAGGACCTGCACTCCACTGCCTCAGTTAAGGAGGTAGTTTGAATTAGGAGGGACAAAAGATCTTGCTAGGGAGAGAGAGATTGTCAGACTTGTTAAAGTAATGAGGGGAATCCATTGGGGAAGGCAAGAGAGGAAAGACAATATCTCCTTGAGTCTTGGATCTAAACGGTTGTCATTCAAGGTCTGGAGTATGGCTTACTGTTTAGCCAAAGTCAGCTTCTCCTCTATTACACTCAGGTTTTTTTTTCCAGGCCTAATCTGGCTCACTCTGAAGTAAGTGGTGATTTTGCTGGAAGCAGTGCTGTGTCCTTTGTTGCTAACCATAATGATGGTGTTTGCTCTGCTTCTAGCCAAGATCCTGATGAGACTCCAGTGAAATACTTTTCTTCTCCCTGCAATCTCAAAGAAGTAGTTCTCTCTCTTTTAAGACACTTTTAAGTGTGAAAGAAACAAGTAAAGCACAACCTTAGAAAATGGTCGAAGAAAAAAGCCCTGCCTTTGAAAGAAATATTCTGCTTGCGAATCTCTGGCACATACAACCGAAAGAGAGGAAGTGGGAGGTTAAGGACAGAGCATCTGTTCACATCGTGGGTGCTGCCTCCTTCCAAGCAGCAGGGCTTAGAAGGCCAGTGCACTCGTCTGGACTCTGTATATCTTTGCCCTTCCTGTTCTCATTGATTTCATTTGGAGTTTTGCCACTGACTTCTTTAGAAGTAGCTCCTATCCTCCCCATAATGCATTCACATTTGCACTGCTTCACATTTAATATTGAACTATAAATAAAAATGATCCATGAGATCTCTTAGCACGTGTTATAAGTTGGGGAACTGAATAAAACCTGACTCTAGTGTGCTGGCTACCATCCTTTCTGGTAGCTGTGCCACACCAGCGATGAGAGTCAGGAGCTACAGGCCTCACCCCATCACTCAGGGCTGCTGCTCCTGGTGATGAGAAGCTCTGGGCTTCCCTGCATCACTTCTACAGCAGCTCGGGTGACTGTTCTCTGCCGTCCCCCTAAATGGGGGGTACCTGAATTGGCACAAGTGTTGGTTGACCTACAGTCAACCAGATACACTCACAACTAACCAGGTAAATATGCAAAGACTCCTGTTGCTTTCACCTTGTTGACTGCTCCTCTCGCACAGACTTCTGCACATCTGGGACAGGGTTATCATTACATTTGAAATACTCCTCAGTGCAAGAATCYCAAATGCTTTTTAGCCTTATGGAAATTTAGGGAAATATGAACTGCCCAGAGGAATTTCAATCTGGAGTCCTCTGGTGTACCAAAAAGCTGACTGTACAGAGCTGGAAGAAGTTAAAGAACAATTGGAGAGGATACAACTGAAATCCATCCCAACAGGAAAAAAAAAAAGGGCAACAGAGGCCAATGRGAATAAGTGGGATGTAAAGATCAGCATCAGCAAAATGCAGAAGCCTTTCAAACACAAACAACCAAGGAGTGAGGCAGATTGGGGCGAGCTAGTATAAAAAAATCCCCAAGGCTGGAGCAAGTTAAAAGAAATATAGAACAGCTAATACAGGCCTGCATTCCTCAAAGACTCTATTTTCGGAAAAAGGTAAAAGAGAAACTGCTCCTCAGAAAATGAAAAGGCAGGGCGAGGGGAAGGAAAATTAGGAGGAACTGGGGAGAAGGTGGTTGCTTTGTTCAACATTTCCTCCAGAAACACAAGGGACCCCTGTCAGCTACGGCAGGAGTCACCCAGGGAGGCCGGCAAAGCCGGGGAGCAGCTTCACTCTGTTGCTGTCCCTGCAGGGGAGGATGACGGCGAGGGCCAACGCGGCTCCCCGGGGCCCGGCGGAGCACAGGGCTGATATTCACAGCACAGATATTTCCAGGGCGGGCAGGAAAGGCTGCTGGCACCGTTGGGCCACAGCAGCCAGGTGCTTGCTGGAGGAAAAGGGCAGCTGAGGCCGCAGAGGCTGCTGCCTGAGCACAAAGCTTTGCCTAAAGAGAGGGGCAAGCTCCGCGTGGCAGGGGCAGCTGCTCACAGGGGTACCTGCCCAGCCCTGGGAAGAGATGCATTAAACGTTGCTTGTTGGGKTTAGTGTGAAAAGTCTAATCCAAGCTGGGTGTCGGTAGAGCGCTAGCGGGCAAAGAAGGCTGTAGAAATCTCCAGAGCTTCCCTCTAYGCAGCTGCCATGACAGAACAAGAGGAATGCAGCAGACAGGAAATAATAAGGACTCGATTCTGCCTTCCTTGCACTTACGCAACTGAGCCGAAACCAGCAGACTCACTTCTGCCGGTCATCTAATGCTTTCTTTTCCCCCCAGAAGACCTTCACCAGCCTAAATGGAGTTACCTCTTTCATACCAATGGAAGCGAAAGGAGGATTTTGCTCACTGAGCTGTTATGAACACATAAACAGGAGACGAATTTGGCTGCTGCTATTTTTGAAGGCATTTTGTGTTACACCTTATGGGAAGGAGTCACAAGCTAAAAAGGCTATTTGTGTTTGAGGGGTGAGGTATTGCGGCACACAGCTTTTTCCTAAGAAGCTGAAATTAGGCGTACACCAAAGCCTAAAGTGTGTAGGGGTCACTCCCTGGCACTGTCCCCTGGTCAGTCATGGCCTTGCTCTGGTGCCTTACAGGTCCTTGGAGGCTGTGGGAAGTTTCCACTGATGTTGCTGTGTTTTGGATCACTTCCAAAAGAGCAGTCACCCAGCCGCTTACCTTTCCAGATCAGTAAAACAGCAAAAATGTTTGCATTCCATAGATTTCCACAGATTACATACAGTAATACTACAAATCCTTAGAAAACATCATCTGCCACCAAAGGCTATACTAAGAGATCTGTAAAGATACATATTTTAAGTAATATAAATAAGAATATTAAATGTCAGGTGGTCAAATTGCAGGTGTGGTAAAGGAGGAACAACAAGAAAAAAATGGATACTAGAGCAATATTTTGTTCTTTTAGGGGAATGAGACAGAAAATATCTTGGGGCAATGATYTAAAGCAGAAGGGCTTGCTAAATGAATCACCCACACAATATGATGGCCAAGAAAATAAGATTTAGAGAAGAGCTGGATCTTTGAAACTGCCTGTCCAGYAGATGGCAGTTATAAAATCAAGAAACAAGATGGGTGTGATAAGAATGAGACAGAAGAGGAATCAAAGAAGTGACAGTGTTGCCGTGTACAAGGCTTTGATTTAGTCTTCTAGGCAATATTGGGACAAACTCTGCTCCAAGTGACAGTCACAGCTTCTGTGTMCCCATGAGTTCTCCATGCTGTTGACAACGATAGAATTGGTTAATTCAGTGGGTTTTTTCCCCCTCACAAAAGGTGATTCCAGCTGTGCAGAAAATGCTACATGAAGATACTAGATCAATTCCGGGATTTAGGAATATTTCTTGTAAGACAATCTGTGATACTGCACATAAGGTTTTTTCCAATGGATGAGAGGCAGAAGTGATTGCAAAGCAATTATATTGATTCCTTGAGACCAGACAGCTATTGAGGAAAGGAAAATAATGCACCACCTAGGAATGCTTACAGCCGCTCGCCTCCACCGGCTAGGCTGAGACTGCGTCTTCGAAAAGCCCAGAAAGAAGTCTACAGTGAAATTGCAATGTGAAACTCACAGCATGGTTTGCTGAAGCTTCCAATAAGTCTGTGAGGTTATAGCAGAGCAGGAATGAATACAGCAGCACTCTCAGGATGCCCTGCGGTGCCAGGTGGCCCACAGCAGTGCTGCCTTACAGGACTCACAACTGCACCAGCTCCATACTGCAGAACTCTATAGGTTCTGCCTGGATTCTGCAAATGGGTAACAAGCCACTATGTATAGTTTTCCAGTCAGTAATGAATAACCTGCCTTGCCTATTCGTTATTTATAGCATTCAAATTGCAACAAATGATTCTAATGACAATTATAGTGCTGCTTTATTTACGGAAAAGTGGGTGCACACAGCATGTAGATAAAAGCCCAGTCCAACATTTACTGCTAGATATATATAAATCTGGTAATTATCCCTGGACTTGTGGAAAATTCACAAGCTAATCAGGAATAATGACATTATTCTGTTTATCAAAGTAGAAAAACAACATGTCTTCATCCTTTCTTGTACTGGATCTATTCAGTTTTGCTTAAGTTCTCACATTTACTGCTTGGGATGTAAAACCAACCTTTGAGGGGGGAAGGTGTAGAAAAATCACAGAGCTTTAGGGAGACTGGTTGCTGTGTAAAGGAAGAATTGCAGAAGAGTGGGGGAAGAAGAGAGCACTCTGTCCTAGCCATACAAAAAAAGATGGAAAGGAAGAATAAAGGAGTTGGTCCAAACTCTGCTGGGACTCCCAGAACATGGACATCAGTAGTAAGAGTTTTACTTAGGACAGAGATGTTTCTGAAAAGCTACAAAAACTACTACTTACCAACTGGTCTATACAATAAAGCAATTTTCCCCTTTCCTCTCAACCTCAGCATAGGGCTGAGATGTTTCCTGGCAGCGAGCGCCAGTCTGACCCTGAGTCTGACTCAGCCTACAAGGCAAGCGCTCCTGACAGTAACAGCTCTCCACAGCAGGACTGTACAGGCAGGACCCAGCTGGATCAGAGCATGAATCAGAGCAGATTGGGATTTAAAAAAAAAAAAAGGGGGGGGGGTTTCTCTACACAAAGATAGTCTGCACATAGTCTCTTTGCACAGTGACACAATCCAGCTAGACGTTCCCTCTGCTTTGTCACATGCCATTTGTAGAATAAAGCAGGCTATGGTTACAATCCTACAGATGCTTGAACATAGATCCACTCTCCATAAGATGAATAACTGATGTTCAAAGTGAGCACTGTCCTTTCTCTTTCCTTGGCTGGTGGGAGAGGAGTGATGTAAACAGAAAAGAAAGCACAGGGAACAGTTGACTTTCCTCAGTCTCCGAAAGGAAGCAGAAGGTGCTGAATTAAACAAACATCTGTCCTGGCGAACAGCAAACAATGTGTTTGTCTAGTAAACTGAGCAAACAGGACTTGGAAGTCAGAGAGAGGGGAGGATAAGACTGAGGAAGCCAAGATGGCCATTTTGCCAAATGACTTTTTTCATGCTCCAGCAGTCAGTGCTGTAATTACAAGGATCTCTGGGGAACGGAGGAGTCTGAATCTTCACTGCTTTCGAGCATTGCCAATAAGATATAAAAATTGCTAACACAGTGAAAGCATTCATATGCAATGGAGTTTGGTATTTTTTTTAACCAGCAAAATGCCTATTATGCGAAAGAAAAATCCATTATAGTTCCTTTCATCACACAAATTTATGCTCATCAAAAGGGCCRGATTAACAATGGCAGGAATTGACTTCTGGTGTTTATCCACGACAAGACAGAGGCAATAACCGAGCACGCTTTCCTGCTCACACGTCTCAACCCTGCCGTGAAAGGGCAGCTTTGAGGGTCAGAAGGTTAGTCACTCTTCACAGAACCGCAGACATTTCCAGCCAAGGTGACAATCTGAGTAAGTGCACGAGCAAATTAAGCATGTGGWTGAGAACCAGTTAGAAAGCCCCGCTGTGGCAGTAACGCAGTATATATGATTTTTAGATTTACTGCAAAAAGCATCCAAATGAGGAAGACCTACCTGCTTGTTTAACGCTCATGTGGAAAACCCAACCTATGAACCTGTGCAGACATGTAGGCTGAACTTGAAAGGTCCACGAAGGGCTGTGTCACCTGATTGCTCTACTGTGTTTCTGGATACGAGGGGTAAATTTGCACCAACGTAAAGAGAGGCAAAGCTAGAGACAGGACTCCTTAAAGCCACACTCGGGCCATTCCTTCATTCTCGGCCCTTGGACAGTTAGCAGGTCCCTTTATCTAGCACATAATTCACTGCAACCTTCGCACCCTCACACTCACCCAGCGCGTTGGACCTTTACATTGCAGCTGCCACTGAGGGGCTGTGCAGGCACTGGGGTGGGCTGCTCAGCAAGGCAACAACTCAACCTCCTCCCGTCATTTCTTTTCAACACTACTTCTATGCTGGGTCACAGCTTTTTCCCTTCTGTTTTCAACTTTTGTGAGAATGCGTTCCTTATTTTGTGCTAAAGAGCTCTAAATATGGATGTTTAAATCAGTTTTCAGCCCTGAACCTCAGCTCTCAATAAATGACGGCAAGTGCTGAACATATGGCTCCCATGTGCAAGCCTTTCTGATCCCCAAAGAGCTCCATATAAGGTGTAGTCTGAGACAGTAAATTCATTCAGTGGTGGTTGGAAGCTGCCATTGACCCCACAGACACTGAATGGAAGAGACTAAACTTGGAATTTCCTGCCTTTATTGAACTTTTTTCTCCCACTTTGGTTTCACGGTTATTTTCCATTACTTTTCTATTAAAACATCATTCTCTCTATGTTAAGAGCAAGGCAGGGCCATCACCCATTGATCTTGTTCATATCCTCCTTCAACAGACAGGAATATGTGTATTTTATGGAGACAACGAAATTAGTTAACTATCAAAATGTGCCTAATTCTTTTCCAAATACTGCAAATGCTAATCACTGTTGTAACCCTCAGTGGTAATTGACAATAGCTCAACCGCCACTTCCTTTGACTTTAATGACTACAATAGCTTCTGTAATCATTGCGTTGGTATGCCCGAATGATTTAAATTTATGACGTGCAAGGATGTATTTCTCTGCTCCCCTGTTGCAGGAAACCTCTGCAGGCACCGAGGGGAGAAAAAGAAGTTGCAAAGTGGGGGGAAGAGGAGCAGCAGCAGGAGCCCGTGGCTGCTCTAAGCTGCTCCAGTCACCCAGGCTGTGGTGGAGCCTACCCAAGGCACTGCAACAAAGGCAGAATTTCATGTTGTTTTTGAAATGCTGTTATTACATTCAGGAAATTTGCAAAGGCACCTTGACAGAAAATGATCAAATACCTGAACTTCTAGTGCAACAACATTTACTTAGTAAATGACATTTTAATGCAGAAAGTCGAATTTGCATACTAATTAAAATTTTCCTTTAAAACATTTAGACTTTTTGGCCTTCCCACCTACCCACAGTGACAGAGATTTAAAGATTTTTTGATTAAGTCCTGTCAAACAAAACACACTTTGGGGAAGTGCTACAGTACAAAGTAGCACTTTTAAGCTACTCCTCAGTCATTCAGCATTTAGGCAGTTCACATTTCCACGTTTCCTGCTCTCGGGGAGGCAGCTGACAGCAGAGAGACAGGGAAGACTGGGGCTTGTGCCCCTCTAGATTTACACATTGTGGGAGCACAGTTTCATGTACTGAATGCTGGATAATAAAATAAAAAGACATCTCACTTGTAAAACTACCCTGGCTCCTTATAAAGAGATTTATGGAGGGGCTGCAAGTTGGAGCAGCACTTCAGCTGTCTGCACCTTGTTTGACTTCCAGATGGGGCCAGAGGTTGACACGGACAAAGCAGGCAGTAAATAGTCTATGGTGGCAGCCCGAGGAGGCTAAAAGCAGAGCAGGGTGACAGCCCCGCGGCCTCCTCCAGCCCTGCTCCCCCCAAGGCTTTTTTCTAATCAACCATTGAAGCAAAATTCCTTGTAAAATAATTTCCTGGCCGAGCAGCGTTTCTTGCTGTGAAATGACCACTTCTGTATCTTTTAGTGGAAATATAAATATTTCAGGAGGATCAAGACAAACTTGTTACACCATTTTTTCCAATCTCCTCTTTGTAACTGCTTGTTACCAGCCGTAGCTTCCTAAGATGTGGCCTGCCCACAAACCACAAGCATCACTACCAAGAGGCAAGCAGGGCTGCTGGGCTTCAGATTTTTTGCTCTTTTGTTAAGCCAAGAACTGAAAGCTTTGCTTCTGTTTGCGCTTGACAGGACAGCTTTAACACTCTTCAAAGGCTGTTTTCGTTCAGCTAATTCATATCCCGTGTTGTGTGTGATCAGACTTGTCTTCCCCCGCTATACCGTGTGAGTAAAGGCACGTTTACACCATGCACTGGGGGCTGCTGTGGGAAGAGCTTGGAGATGGCTGGTAAAGCCACGGGGTGCAGTGCAGAGCTGCAGGAAGCTCCGAAACCAGTACTCACCTGAGTGCACGGTGTCCCCCAGCAACACTCAACAGGAGCATGGCGCCAAACTCTTGTTGGTGGTGGCCAGTGACAGGATAAAGGGTAATGGGTAATGAAATGGCTCAGATATTAACAGGAATCTGTAACCTCTGCTGCAGCCCTGCTAGGACCATTCTAAAGATACTTGTCAGCAAATCCTGCAAACACTGAAAGGCTGAAAGCACCTAGGTCAGTATTACTTAATGTCACCCAGGACCCATATGCATCCGTGTGGATTCCAAGTGCTGCCACAGACCTGCTTTCCCTGACAAAGGACCAAGTGATGCTCCTGGCCCATTTTTCTATGGACATTTTAGGCACTCTTGCTCTGGGAGGTGCCTTTGACTGAAGGCAAACTGCATTTAACTTAAGTATCTTTAATGTTGCATAAAATGACATAGGGTTTGCCTACATGCATATTATCTTGCAGTGGTAAAACAGTGCAGGTTGCCTCATTTGCAGTTAATTATATCACCGTGAACAGTAAAACTACCTAAATATACTTCATCTACCCCAGGAGGAGATCAAGAGGCCAGCATTAAGTTCTGCTATCACTTAAACTTCATCTTCTGGTCCCATATCTCATGCCTGCAACACGAGTCATTGCTGGTGCCCACGCTTACCCAAGCTGCCTGGCCAGTACATCACTGTCCTTTGAATCCACCAATGCTGCAGACTGCTCTTCCCCCGAGAGCAAAGGAAATTGTTGCCCATCATAGGGTTCTTTGGAACTTTCCACAGATGGGAATTTTAGTGATGCAAATATTTCATTGAAAATCCTAATTCTAAAGACACTTACACCAACAACATACTACTGTTGCCCAGTTCTCAACTCAAATGCGACCAAAGTCTTCTGTGGATGCTACTTTCTTTGCTGAAGCACTAGGACTTGAACAACAAAGTGCTTTTATTTTAACCATAGTGTTAAGTAGTCAATTGCCTTGTTTAATGTCTGAGTCTGCAAAGCACTGAATATTCCATATAAAGGCACCAATAGTTCTTGCATCTGTAGAAATGTTTGAACAGTTTCATTTGAAACTTAYGCCCTGGCTCTTTTTTCTTTATGASTATTACGATGCAGCGCTCTGAAAGGATATTCCAAACACAAACATCTGGTTTGGTTTGTTTTTCTTTTCRCACAGCTCAAAAGTTCAGCAGTTATTCCCTCACTCCTTTCCCATCTTTACTCCTCTGCTCTTTTGGGAACAGCTTTCTATCTGCAGGGTACTGATTTAACTCAACCGCTTAAACAGAAAAGGTTTCATGCAATGTTCTGACACATCTTCAGCCGCAAAGTGACCAACAGAAACAGCGGAGTCACGCAAAGGAAAACCAAACCCTTGTATTTTCATCTGCTAGAAGGAGCCCTCTTTGTCCTTAAAGCCAAGAGAAACATCACAAATGCTCCTAATGTGTTGATGCTTTAGCTCCGTGTAGGGTGATGTTTGTAGCTTGGCTGTCTCCGGAGGGGACTCGARCATCAAGATTGCAGTGCCTGATGATGGCAGTTGCAGCTAGGCACACGCAGCCCTTGGGCCTCAAATCTTAATTATATCTGCTACTGTTTACAGCTTATAATTATTGATGTTAATTTACTGAGTGATGTTACACTTCTAGCCCCAAGTTATCTTTTTGGCATGTTAATCCATTTGCACACAGACTGTTGCATCTGATTGTACAGGCTGAAATTAAAGGAGATTTTTCACATTGATTTCATTCGGTTTTGCTATGTTTTCTGTATGCTCTTTTTTAAAGTAATTTGACTATTTCTAGTAATCTCATAAACATCATTTAAATTATATATAATGCTTTGATGCACTAGTAAGCAAAAAACCACTTGGCTCATCTGCACAGCAGAAAGCCACGTTTGCACCACCTTTCAGAAGGCTGCTAAAACAACCAGAGGGCAGGGAATTAAAAGGCCCATGGCTCTGAAAATGAAATGCCATCAAATGCCATCACACGTGGGCCGGAGGCTGGGTGAGTCAGCCTGAGGTGGCAGATCAAGACCGGATAATCGGAAAATAGCTCAGGAATGTGAGYGAGATGGGGCCGTGCCTCATTCCCGCTGCCGGGATGATCAGCCCGGGCTGTGCTTCAGTGCTCACAGCCCTTTCCAAGCCCCACTGTAGCCCTAAGGCAGAGGGATGGCTATAAGACACATATATAACATGCACAGGACACGTTAATGTCAGGCATGTGACTTCCCTGCACAGCCATGTGCATGAGGATACCAACATGCTTAAGCATTTTTTATAGCAATAATTTACACTGACACAGTTGCATGGCATTTTCTAAGAGTTGGAGTCAACCATGTGGGGCATTTTTTACATTGGCCTTTTAGAAAGTTCTATTTGAATTCAAGAAAAACTTTTGCAGCTGCTGATTTGCCCTGTCCTAATCACTTTCATTTCAGAGCAGGCTGGATAGTTAGGTGTTCTTTAAGACAATTTGTTTCAGTTTTGTGAGGCCTTGATTCTGGAGGGCCCCCAGGCAGGTGAGTAAAATGCTCAGTGCTCTTCCAGGAAGGATTGACTGGCATCATGGTGGAGTTACATACGCTTTCCACAGGAATTAGGTGTCTAACTGCCATTTATGCCTTTCAAAATCTCTCCCTAAGTGCCAGCAGAGAACACTGACCATGAAATCACCCCCCCTTTTTTTTTTAATTATGATAAAGGATCAGACTTTTAACAAAAGTTGACCCTGCAAGAAGAAAGAGCTATCATGTAGTACAGAAACCTACCTGATGATTGATCTACCATTTCTTTTCCTTTGTGGGTGCCAACACAGTAGAGCTGGGACAAGCTGAGACAAGTGAGTAATGCCAACTGGCATTCAGTTTACTGCTGATGTCTGAGCGCCTTAATAGAGAAATATGAAGATATAAACAATACATAAGGAAACCAAAATAATAAACAAGCAAAGAAAAATGATAAAATCAATGGCCCTCTATCATACAAATTAAATGTATTATCTAATACATTGTAAAACACACAGCTCRTTTCTGTCAACATTAGCGTTTCCGAACAGCTGAAGGGTCAGTGTGGTTACAGCATCCCAGATTAGACAGCAGCTCCAGCTTGTGCAAGTCTCCGTGCTGCAGGCACTAATTCCTACCTCTTGTCTTCATCAGAGATGCAACCCAACTTCTGTCATTTCAGCAGGATATGATTTTTTTTTCAAGAAATAATTTTCTCATTGGAGGGTTGCATCAAAATGTTAATTCTGTTCCATGATACAGAAGCCCTGACAACAGTTGCAAGAAGATTTACCAACAAGGGGAACAGAGTAGATGCAATGTTATTAAGAAGGTCTTGAATTAAGATCACCTCTAGGTTCCTGTTCACTCTCCTGGCTTAGGCAGTGATGGTTGGGAGGCCAGCTCGAATAAGACGGAGGAATCAAGCTCTTATTCCTTCCTCCTGAATGTCTCTGGCAGGRGACTGCATGAATATGCACCTCCTTTTCCCTCAAAAAGTGAAATTACTAACGAGTCTTTCAGGCAGGCTAGAAAAATGAATGTCTTAGCGCTCGTAAGATCTTCTGCCAGATCATATTGCAACAAAGAATGTGCACTAGACTTGTCCTAGATTTTTGTAGTCCCAGCTTCAGTGGAATTACCTTTGATAGCAAAACCGAATCATAAAGTGATTACTGCTGAGCTTTACTGCTCAAGAGCTGTGTCCTGCAAACACTTACTGCCAGACATGATCCTGAGTACAAGGTTTATTCCTCTCTATGCAAACTGGGGCAGTTCCAGAAATTTTAATGGACTCAGCATTATATCTTTTTAGACCATAGCATTCCAATACTATGAAATGTATTTTGATGGCTTAGAACTCAGATGAGGAAGAGCCAGAGCTGTTTCTTCTCTCTCTAAATAAACTGGAGTCTTAGATTTAATCAAAGCTAAGGCTACCTTTTCTTGTTTCCAATTCATATCTTTTCCAAAGTCATTTCCCTAGAAAAGGGCAGAGAAGGTAAAACAAAGGAGCTATTCTGCAAATAAAAGAAAGTCATGCAATAGCTGAAAGACCTCCTTTCTCATGTGAAATAAGTTGGTATTAATATTGAACAAATGTAATATCCAATATTTACTTGCTTCATTCAGGTAACTGCTATATCTGAATACACTTTATATATCAGTAATTAGCACAACTATACATTGTGGAATAGGCGTAACTGTTCTATCTGGGGATGAAAATTTGTAAAAATATTTTTAAAAATTAAAAAAAAAAACAGAACACCTTTCCTTGTGAATTGATCTGTTTTTGCACAAAAAAAGAAAAACATTCACCATTAGAAAGCTATTCGGATATAAAGTGTTGGTAAAGGAAAACCTGCAAAAGTCCTAGTTAAGACGGACAGAGCTGCATTAGAGGGATTTTGATAGAGATGCCATTTACACACTAGTCACTCTCTAGCTAAACTACATATAGAGATTTCAACTCAATCTCCACCTATCTGCCCCAGCTTTTGAATTTTGTCCCTGCTTTTGTACATCAGCAATAGGGAACAAGGAGCCTGGTTGGTATCTCATTGATTTCATCTGTTCCATACAAAATTCTACCAATAGTAATTGCAGCCTTCAAAGTTGCAATCGATTACAGCTGAGATTATAACTATAATACACATAATTATATACATAATTATATAATAATTATAAATAAAATAAACTGATTGTAATTAGTTCAGCTCAGGCTGAAATAATGACTTTTTGGTAAGAAAATTGGAAAATATTCCATAACATTTCCCACACATCTTGCTCCCAGATTTTAGTCAGAAAACCTATTTTAAAAAGACAAGAGAGTGTCTGGGAGGGTCACAGATATTTTGCAGACTCTTTTAACTAGTTAGTTCTGCTGCCCGATGGCTATACCTTTGTTTTGTGCTTTGAAAACAAGTTTTTTCTCTGCTGAATAGAAAATGCTTGTTCTGTAATGCTAGTTGGTAGAGGACCAAGCACATTGCCAGAAATATAAAAAAAAAAAAAAAAAGGCGATTCAGCTCCTGATAAGGGGAGTCCGACAGCCCTGGCACTGCTGCCAAGGGGGGAAAGGACTTCCCTTCATTCAGATGTTATCCGGGTCATCACTGGGACAAGTTTCAGGATTCCCTGTTTATGTGAGACCTTGAGCAAGCACCTTCCTCCACGAATGGATACAAACCTGAGAAACATAAATCTGTGGAAAATGCTTTGGAATTATATTCATTGCTTATTCTTCATCATCTTGGGGCCAAACCCTTTCTCCCTTTCCTCCCTCCATCTGGAATAACAGGAATTTAAGACAACTATCACCGTAGGATGAATTCTTATGGCAGGAGTCCTAAGCAACCAGGTTCTCTGGAAGCCCCYGAGGTCTGAGAAGCTGCTTCAGCTCATATTGCACCTCCACCCAGGGTGAAGAATAATAATCCTACAGCAATATGCTACCAAACATTCATCATGGAAGACAAAAAAAGAATAAAATCACATATGGATCCTACCCTTATATCACAGCAAGGTTCCTCTGCAGTAAAACAGCCTTTCAGGAAGAATGATAGCGTTCATAAACCAAGGTGTTGAACAGCAGTCACAGGAAAAATTCTTGCCATATCGAAGAACTGGTGAGAACACATTTATTGTCCACTTCTCTTACCAGCTTATACTAAGTTGACGTGGTAGTAATGCAAGGAGAAGGCAGACAACAATAGGTGAATGTGGGATATTTTATCTCGTCTAAAGGATTAGAGAGCAGGGAGCAGCACCATTCTCTTTTCTCTAGGGAATACTTAGAATTGGCTGCATAAGAAATACCTAGAGTAGGCAAAATTTCTTAAGAATATGGCAGCAAACATGTTCTGCCTACAACAGTGGCAGAGAGTGTGACAGCAGTGCACCGACTGAGAGAGAAGTCACGAAAATAAACCTAACTTTGAAATATAGTCAATAGAACAGCAAATTATTTCATTCTGTGCCCCCTTTTTTGCCTTCAGAACCAATGGGAAAACTACGCAGAAGGGACTGTCAAAAATAAACAAACAAAAATCCCACCAATATTGTTATCTACTTTTTTTAAAGCCTGTGTTTCTTTGCCAGGGGAATTCTTGGTTTTGCAGGCAGTATCATCTGGAATAACTCCTCAACATAGGGGCCCAGATGGAGATGTATGCCTAGATCACATCAATTTCATCTATATTACCCCTTGTAACACTATAGGAGCAAGGGGTTTTTTATAATATATACTTGGCACTTGTTTAAGCAGCAGTTTTGCTCTTGCCAGATGTTGGTGAACTGCGAAGCCCCGTGAAATGGGAATTTTATATTTCACTTAGATGTAAGCTGAGGCATAAAACAGTCCTGTGCTTTAGACTGCAGTCATTAGCAGGCAGGGGAGGTRAGTCCAGGCCTCTTAACTCATGCTTTTGTGTTGCTTGCTAGAAATTTTGCCAGGAATAGGGCTATGGAGAAGGAAGGGGAATGTGGGGAAGTGCAGCCTGCCTGCAAAGCTGGTAACAAAGATGGATTTCCATAATGTTCAGCACTGGCCCAAGTCTGTTCAGCAGATGAGAGTGTTACTGACTCCAGCATAACAACATTTGGCCCAGTGCTGAGTGCTTTTGAAAATGCTGCTTTGACATTTTAGGCCTGAAACCAGACATTTTCCCTGACATTATGAAACACAGCAAGGTAATATTACAAATAAGTGTAAAAAATAAATCCAACTTGGAAAACATAAATGACCTTTCAAAGCCTGAAATCATGTAATAATAACTGGCCTGACCCATTGCTGAGGTTTTATTGTTTGAGCTTCACTCATGTTTTTCCCTTTTTCCCTTGGATAAAGCCAACAGTTAGGGACTAAAGTCCCAGAACAAGTGCATGCCTGTTTACCAACACAATGAAAAATGTCTTGAAATAATTCCAAATATCTGGTCTCCTGGGGCACGGGGGAAGCAGGAATCACAGAAAAAAGAAAAAGAGGAGCCCTCTCTCCCTGCTTAACTCCAGGGTGTGCCGATATTGTTTGCTTCACACAGCCCATTTCTAATGAATCCAATAATCAGCTGGAACTTGAAACTGCTCTGCCATCTCTCCCTGTTCTTTCAGTTCCAGGAAAACTGAAGCAAATGATATTTTTCTTGCTCAGCATTAAAAAAGCCATAATAATACTAACGTTTACATCTGTTTCCAAAACTATTCTTGAGCTTCAGTCAAAACAGAGATGAAATTTAATGCATGCTGAAGTTGAGCTTTTTGGGAAACCGAACTGTTTACTTGGTTAGTTGTTCAAATCTTTTCTTCTGAGAGCTTTTCTATCCCCCAAATTGGTATTACTTTATCCAAGTCATTAAAGCAGCACCTACCCAGATAAAGTTGTTTTGGTGTTGAGAGGTTTGCACTAGCAGAGCATTTTTACAGCACTCCCTCTGCTCCCTTTTTAGGATTTGTTCTATCTAAGTCTGTCCTTACAGAGCCACACACAAAGGTTTTGTTACATTTCTGCTAAAACTGCATGGATCAGGGCTTGGCTCCTTSTGAGGAGACAATGACAAAGTTCTCATCTCAGTGAGACATAAATATTATTTGTTTTGCCAGCTGCTTCATTATGAAGAGGCCTCTAGGTTGGTGTGGGGACTACACTAGTGTGGCCGGTGTTTTCTGCAGTGACAGGTTCCTTGGTGGTGTTTTCACTGAATTAAAATCTAACATAGAACTTGCATTTGTTGGGATTTCATACATTTGAAAACTCCTCCCCTGCAGTCATTTTTGCTTGATACTGGCAACAGATTGAAAAGTTAAAGGACGAGGATCAACAGTGACAGGCAGAAAGGTAGTCAGGCAGACAGCCTCATTTCCTCAGGAAACAGGACTAAAAAATGGACAAACTCCTTAGAGGTTTTGACAGCAATGACTTTCAATACGGTAGCACAGAGCTACCTTTAATTGGATGCTGTTGGATTATGCTCTGCTTTTCCTTTTGTCTTGACCTGCATGCACATTGAGTAAATGGAGCCATCTGCCAAAGCGATGGCTCCTGGACTAGAGAAATGCACCTTTCCCCGGGGAGAGCAAAATAGGCCAGCAATTCAGCTGGGCTTTCTGCAAATGAAATTATTATTCACATTTCCATGCTCCAAGAGCAAGGGATCTGTACCTAACTGCATCCTCTGGCAGGATATGTCGCTAACTCACAAAAACATCCTGGGTGAGAACCATGCGTAGCTTTTATAGAGAGCTGAAGGTGACATTTTCAGATAAAAGTTTGTCTGGCCCTTTCCAGCCCACAACTCTTCTCTGTTCACTGAATACACTTCTCACCTTAGCAGCTAAATCGTTTGCATTGGATCCTCAGTCAAAGCAGAGATGCTAAAAGCCCTTAGCTGGAGGCAACAGAACTCTACATTGACACTAGTTTGAACTCTAGATGATCAGGAAAACTTTTTTTTTTTTTTTAAAAACCATATAAACACTTGGGATTTTTTTTTTTTTTTTTACATTTTTACTAAATCATTTTGACAAAAAGCCCTGCAAGCAGGAAAGTTTTGATTTCTCTAACCAGTACTTTTAATGAAGAGGGTTTATATTTCCAATGAAAGGCACTTTTTTAGCAAAATATAAAGTATTTTCCTAGAAAATGTCTTTCTCAGTTAAAAGTTTCTTGCAAAAATGTTTTTTCTATTATCTCTACTAGTATCTGTGGTCTGGCATTTTGGCAAAGGCGTAGGAGGAATGCGACTGCGAAAGGTCTCCAGTTATTCTTTTCACAGCCTAGAAGGCTCGTAGAAAGAGGCAAAACTCATCCCAATGGAACTGGGAGAGGGGGATGTTGCAAATCCAACAGACCTTTCCCATGCAGCTCCGTGCCGAGAGCAGAGCCAAGGCCAGTGCCCCACTGCAAATCCACACCTACAGGGATGGACACCAGCCAGAGCAGTAGACCTCGCTTCCTAACAGTTTAATCCCTCAGGGGAACCACCTCAAAATAACAAACTGAATSAAGGTTCAGATTGACCTTTTATGTCTATACGTCTAACCCTTTTTTCCACTTAAATGGGCTATTCTTCAGTTTATTAGATAAAAAGTAAAGCAAGCAAAACTTTCCCAGGGAAACATCCCCTTATCTTAACGAGCACAGTTTTCCCCTCCAATTATGTGACACTGTGGAAGGCACTGGCAAAGCCCTAGCAGAGGAAAGCAAAGATACCCATGCAGTAGAAGAACCTTTGTAAAATTCCCTGCACAACACGCTATGCCCACAGCCTGGCTCACGCACGCCCAAGTCTGTCTTTTAAGAATACTGTGTCCTCGATGAGTGTTACTGATGCTACCACAGGGACTGTCTCGGAACCATCTCTCTTAACAACAACCTTTCCAGATTACTACAGGGAGCACCTGGGATATTAGCCCAGYTCCCTTCTTGGATAGACTCTCTACCCACTTGCATGGGAGGTTCATGCCAAGGACAAGAAACCAAAACTGGAGATGTCTGCATCATTTATCATCTCTGGCTTTCACCATCTACTTCAAGCAGCTGGGTAAATTCTCCAGGATGGAGACACACAGATGATGTAGCCTTATCAAAGCACAAGCAAAAGCTTAATTACCTGGGTTTGGAATCTAGAATCATAAAGGCTTAAATTAAGATGCTACTATAAATCAGTTCTGTTCAGCARGTACAAAGGGCTGAACATCAAATCAAATTAAACTTAGATTATATCAATGTAAGTTGAATTTACTGAGAGTAGATTAAAAATAAACTTTTGTTAAACCACAGCACCAGTGGGTTCCTCTAAACTGATTTTATTAAATCTGGTTGCAGAACAATTTCATTTATAGTAGTGATATATGACGTGTAGAAAAAAATATCTGTTGTGAACCTCACAAACAGCTCATGGAAGTCTCACACTGTGACTGTCAAACCAATTATTTTTGACAATGTGTTCAGACAGGCTTCACATCCTGTATTTTGATTTCAACCCAGATTAGAAAAGGACCACTTAGATTTTGGGTTTGGAGGCWCCCAGACCAAATCCAATAGTTTTCCATTGACTCTAAGAGATTTCTGGAAATTGTGATTTATAATGTGTTCCAAGATTCCACAGGCATTTCAATAAATAAAAGAAATTGACTGTGATAGTAAAAGCAAGAAAATAAAGACAGTAAAGCAAGCAGTGCTTTGCAACACAGGAGCAAAGCAAGTACAAGTAGGCCTTGAAGAAAGAGTCTAAAGCAGAAGGAGACCCAAGTCCCCAAACCGCTATTTCAGAAGTGAGGGAATGGACCAGCTCCATGCTCCTACCTGCCCTCCGAGCAGGGTAATGGGATGCTCAGGGGAAGCGTATGGGAAACTATAGAAAGAACATCAGAAAACAAACCATTCAGGCAGAAGAGTCGGAAAATATAACTAACATAAATATTCAAAGTTTCTTGAACGTAAGAAGCTTTTTCTTGTTCAAGTCGGCCAAGTAGCTCGTGGTGTGCGATAAAAGCGAAGTTAGACAATTATTTTCCTCTGCTGTGCAATCTGTGCAAAGGCATGCGGGGAGACGTCATGTCTGGTTGCAAATATCATGCTGTAAGGTCTGGAAAGCCACATTCTTAGAGGCCAGACAGACATGAATTGACATGCACTAGCCATCCCTGGTRCAAGTGTCAGATTCAGAGAACCTTTCTCTTCAGATAATCATTCCAGTTTTCCATGCACTTTAACAAGACAACAAGCAGTTTCCATTCCATGAAGACAGATTTTTTTTTTCTGTTTCTGGCTACTAGGCTGGAAGGGCAATTAAGTCAGTAATAATTTTATTAAAAAGTATTTCAGGAATTGGGTTCTTTGAAGCACATACCAGGACYTTAGGTTTTCATGACCAGGAAACCCCCCAAAATGTTTATCATAAAATCAGTGTACAATAATATTGCTAAGTTTTACAAGAACAATATACTAAGAGGCAGGAGTTACTTACGTGAGAGCACTGATATCTGGTCTGGAAAATCTTGTTTGTTGAATATGTTTTTAGTTTGAGCTGAGTTGTCAGAGTTCATTTCTCATCCATCCAGACTAATGGTCCAGTCCTCTAGGGAAAAAGAAATAGGGAGAAAGAAACAGATGAATAGTCCATCATATGGTATAGGGTAGTAAAATTTGAATTCTTATTTCTATAAAGCACTTTAACCCATTCTAGTAGGATAAGAAACCTAAAATGTTAAGCATAATAAGAATTAATTCCAGGTTTCTGAGATATTTGTATTATCTGAAATTTTTGTAAAGTTAAATTTAGATGCTAGCATTTTTGGCAAGAAATCTCCAGTTAGTTTGACTTTCCYATTCACCAGATCTGCATGCATTCTGTCCAAGACAATCTTATCTTTCTAASCATTCCCAGTGTATCTGATTTTACATTTACATGGTACTAACCAGGTAATTATCTTACATATTCTAGTTTCTGTGAACTAATAAAAGGTTTGCTTCCTACTAACGCACCCACTCAGAAGCTGTGTCTTCTCATGTTTTGCTTGATAAAGCACATGTGGTCCTTTCAAACAGCCTGATTTGACATCTCGAATAGATTAAAAGTCATATCAGAAAGCTATCTGTTGAGTGACAACATAAGTACTTATTTAATAAGTATATTAAATACATATGCATGGTTATATACTGTACACGCATGGTTTTAAATATATACCCCAGTTAACTGCCATATGGATATGTTGTTGTGGAAAAAAATATTTATGAAATGTTTTTTCAAAATGTTTAATCTACAGCAGATGCGCCTTGCATTCATCTGTTTGGCTTGGCATTCACTACAGGGAGATCTTATTAATCATACAGACCTCCTGCAGTAGAGGAAACAGAGGCTATTATAAGATTCATCTGTTTATGACTAAACACAGAAAAGGATCTTCATCAAATGAGAGATCCCACTCTGAAATGCAGAGGGTTGGGAGTAGCCGCCCGATGCTTTTCATCTCCCAGCACTGCACACTTACCCTTCCTCCTTATTGCAGTCACAGCATGAGAGAGGCCGAATATTGGGGAAAAGGAGGGGAACAGAGGAGTAGCCACTAGATGGACCTGAAGCAGATTTCATTTGCCCACTTTCCCCTCTAAGATTGTGGAAATTTTGCCCCAACACGCTTTTGTTCATGAGTGTCTGTTAAACAGCAATCACTGCTCCATTGCACTGTGATTTTTGGGAAATACATAAAAGGGTTATGAAAAGGGCTTCAAAGTGCAATCTCACTCTCCGAATCTCCAGTGTACATTTATCTGAGCCCAGCTTCACGGGGGAAGTCAGTGCCAATGTTAACAAAACCCCCCCAACTCATTGCTTTATTGCTTCCCATACTTACATCACTCTCCAGCCTGACTTTTTCCCTGTCCTGACAACAGCAGCAGCTGGAGCAGATCCTCTGTACTGAGCAGGGAAGGAGCAGAGAAAGCCACCGAGAGGCAGGGAGGAGAAGTGGGTTCTACTGAGCAAAAATGTCAACCATCTTCAGCACATCAGCTCCGTGGAACCAAACAGGAGGCAGCAGAATCCAGGCGTTCAAAAGGTCTAGTCTGAAACAAAGGAAAACATCATAAGCCCCCTCTCTACCTGCCATAAATCATAAATAAGTTCTGGTCCTAACGAGGAAGGACACGTTCACATTCCCTTTTCATTTCTTTTCAACATTACTGTTTTGCAGACACATTATTAGAATTAAGTATCTCATTTGCAATAAATCATGTATTTGACAAATTTCTCCTTGTCCTGTTTCCAAAATGCGCACTGACAGATCCCCATCCCCAGCTGGGGTTGACAGGCCATTTGAAGGCCAAGGTTTTCTAGGCTCAGAAACACATGAACATCTGGGAAGTTGTTTTCCCTGTAGACAGTTTCATCCCAAAGACTGAAGTAACATGCTTTTGTAGGAAAAAAACTTACATATTTCATTTCCAACAACAGCCTCCAAGTCAGTAGATGAATTATGGTTGCCTTTGTATCTTTTCTTTTTTAGTATGATCAACTTCCTCCATTTTTTAAACAAAATGACATTTTGTTGCAACATTTTTACTCATCACAGAGGTTGTAATCAATTTGATTTCTRCCTGAGGAATAGCTAGTGCCATCAGGAACTGACCCAGCAGAACTGATGTCTCCAGATCTCAGCATTCCAACCTGACAGAAGTATTTGCAAATTCTGTTTTCTCCTTAGTTTCTAGTTTAGGATTTCTTGCTCTGTTCTGACAATCAGCCATGGAAGTCACATGCAATGAGTTTTGTTTCCTGACTGGATAAAAATGTGGCAGTTGGACTCCACATACTTAAGTATATATTTAGAGCAGAGCATATTTAAGTAATGCCCTCCCCATCTCCAACTCATACCACATCTGCACTAAAAGACAGATAATATATGTTTATGTCTATTTTATACATAAAGAATTTTAAATAAAAAGGTTATTAAAAGGGCTGAAGGCTCCCAAACGGATCAACATCAGTTTGCAAAAGGTTGTAAAATAGAGATTTTGTCTTGGAAAGTTGGTCATTGTTAAAGGAAGGATAAAGAAAAGCTCAGGAAGATTTTAATTTTAYTTTTCCAATCACATGGTAGAGAGCTAGGAAGATAATTTAATTAGTGTTTTCCTGACCTCTTCAGGTCATTGGCTGTTTGACAATTTTGAAGACCAAGGGTTTAGTCAAATCTCCCAATTCCCAGTCTACTGCCCTATCCATTTAACACTCTGCTTGGAAAAGCATCTTGAAAAGAACTTCTGTCAATACAGATCAAAGTGCACTGGCAAAATACCGTGTGAAAAGTGGCACTGGAAACTTATTCAAAACCAAGATTGTTTTTAAATTTAAGTGTCTGACATAAAGTCCTATCGTACAAAGCCTTGTGTTATAAAATGAGAAAGTCAGAAGTGATTAAAAAAAAAAAACTTAGGTCTTGGAAAACACTACTTGAAAGAAATATATTTCAAGCCTCTCTTCATTTATCTGCATGTGCTTTGAGCTGTGAATCTGCTCAAGGTGCTGACAGCTTCYGCTGAGCTTTGGAGAGGCCCCGAAGCCGCATGTGCAGCACAAGAGGCCAAGCATTTTCCCCCTGCCCGGCTCGGGTTCCAGCCTCCGAGCTCTGCACTTCCTGAAGCTGAAGTGGAAGTGGAAGGACCCACGGAGGCAGCTGTGGGAGGGGAACAGGCATTGCCTCCCCAAAGTGAAAATGGATGTGAAAGATGGAGCGAAAAATTCTTCAAAAGGAGAAGTAAGAAACAATTTTTAAATTCAGACCGCAATGTTATCCAGCAAACATCCCCACATACATCCTTTCTGCAATGCAAGTGCTGCAGGAGTAATTCACCAATGACAGAAGCCAAATAGCATTTTGAATTCTCTTCTGGTTTCTACGGTGTAAATCTGCATGCTCATCTACAAGAAGGACCCCAGTTGTGATACATTTGCATTCTGCTGCAAGAAATATGTGCAAGGCACTAACRCTGCACCAGTTGTGTCCTGCATATCTTGTAGTTTGGCATCTCTGTTCCTGCTTGCCATTTCTACTGCCTCACTAGTGCAAGCAATTCTGTTCTTATGCAAGACACTGGAGAGMGCCCAGGTACGTTGGGAAGCATGGTATACACTTTCAGTCCAATTACCTAAAAATATTAATGACTTGTAGTTCATAGCTGGTTTTAAACATTTGAGAAAGACATTTCCCTAAGGATGGCTAAAACCTAAAACCATATTTAGAGCCCTTGTGATCCTTTCCYAATTTATCTACATACATATATACTATATATAAATACATATACACACACACTATATATATAGTTATATAATATACACACACACAAATATACATATAGAGAGAGTGTATATATATACACTCACACTCTATATATGCACCATATGCAGCATTTAATGCTGCATTTTGAACGGTAGGAAGCAAATCAGCACGCTTCAGCTCTGTTTTTCATGGTTCAGACATGTCTGAAATATAATGAGAGCAGGGATTTGTCTGCCCTGATTTAATTACTACAATCCAGATAACTCTGTCAATCAATTTTTCTCCTTGTGACTCCTGGCAGGGTGAAAAATGCCTTCATTATGAGGACTGATCGTTAGTGGATGCGAAGTTGAGAAGATGATGAAGACGAGTTGTTGGCTCTGGCAGAGAATTGACCCATCAGTGTCATTAAGTGAACTCCGGCAAGTCCAGTAGTTCCCACGGGGCAAATCAGCGGATTCCTCAGGAGCGAAGGTCTGCGGCTGCCTACACCAACGTGCTTCCCATCCTACACATGCAGCTCGCAGTCATCTGAGGGGTAACGAAACAATTACACAGCCAAGAACTGACTCGTCCTGCCTCCTCCGTGAAGGAAGCAACTCTTAAGGCATCGTATTTTACACTCCCTTTTACACGCCAGTTTAAGCTTAGTTACAGCCACTGTCCTTTCAACTCCAGATAACAAGAGTGAAGCTCAGAGCTGCATCAGCCTCCCCAAGCCCAAATACCCTTTATTAACAAAGAAATTTGCAGATCTAAATCCCTTTCCTCCTAAACGCTGAAGGACAAGTCTGAGTCACTCCAAGCACTCTGGTAGGGTTTTATTTTTATCAGTGTTTATCATCCAGCAGTAAAAACACAAAGTAAAAGCACAAAAGCACCTCTCCACACAACAGCCTSAGTTACAAGCAATTTAATGACAAATGAGCATTATCTGCTCCATRTTTTTTTCTAAATTATGCTTTTAATTGAAAAAGGTAATTTCATATAATTGACTAATTAATCATTAAAAAAAATCAAGATGGCCACAATGAATAATACATTRAAGACCTACTATTAGCACGGAAAAAATCTGCTCGAATCAAAACACGCTCAAGAAGCCAGTGGCTCAACCAGCCAATTCTGGTGGCCAAAGAGGCACGGAAGGCTACAGGCACAGCTGCTTCAGCCCCGTTTCTTCAGCTCTTGCTGTAGCCCCCAGTTCAGCTCCCAAACTGGTCAACTCCACAGCAGCACCTGCCCAGTGGGAGCTCTCACTCCCAAACACACTGTGATACCAGAGCAATATTAACAGAGCAGGTTTAATCCTAAGGATTTTGATTGCCAGTACAGGCTCCAAACCCCAGCAGCAAAGGGAATCTAATCATGCAAGCAAGGGAACTGGAAGCATGTGAGCAACGTTTGGCAGGAACGGGTACAAAAAGGAGCACAGCTCTATGGATTTTGGTTAGTGAAGGGATTGAATTAGGCCTTGAAACTGAGCAAGAAAGGAAGAGGTTATTTTGATGGGAAGGGTGCTCRCTGAGCTAATTGATTCAGCAGTGAGCCTGTTTGGAGCAGCTTTTTAGTGCTATGAGTCAGACAAGCTCAGCATTAACTTCACTAAATAGTTGGACCTTTTCCTGTAGCTTACCAAATCCCTGAAGTATTTTTCCAGATTGGTSCCTCAGATATGTTTAACCACTGCAGGTTGTCGCGGGCACCTTGTCACGACACTGACATCTTCTAGGTGCTCTCGYCTTCCCGCCCCACAGCTCCTGCTCAGCGCAGCCTGGGGCTCTCTCCAGTGCTGGTTCCTGGACGGACGGTTTTTAGAAGAAATTAAGATGGTTTTAGAAGAAATTGAGTCTAGAAGCATGGTCTAGTTGGCCAAATTACTGATGGCATTTGCTGAAATGCCATTAAGAGTGCCCACTGGGGCATCTAGGGTCTTAGTGTCAAGTCATATTTTAAGGAAGAAGCTCTTACCCAAATATATGTCAACGAATAAGGAAAGCACAGGAAGGCAGATAGAGAACCAGGACATAGACAAGTGACAGTTAAATTTTCGTTTTCTCATTTTGCTTAATTCTTGACCACGACTGGCATGGGGCTTTCCATAGCAGCACTGAATAAGCACTGTGCTCTGTAGGCTCCCCCCGGTAAACACTTTCAAAGGGGAATTCTCCTGACCACTCCTTCAGTATAACAGGGCAGGGTAGAAAATGCCTTTGAAACATCAAATTTCCCTTTACTTACAGCCTCCCTTAACTCATTCAAGTTCTGAACCATTTTTTTTTTTCCAAAACATTCCAAACAGCCAAACTTTGGCTGAAGACAAGCATGAAAAACATTGTCCCAAATGCTCTTTTTTTTCCCCCCTCAGAAAGTGGAAAAAAAAAAAAATAAAGGTTCCTCCCCTAAGTAAGCCTGACTTCTGGCATCATGGTTTCTGTTACTTCCCACTCATTACTCTGCACCTTTCTATAAATGAAGTATTAGAGAAACAGGGAGAGAAATGAAAGGCAGTGGATAGAGCTGCTCCCAACCCCCAGGTGTCCTGTGATTCTTAGGCCTACTCCAAATAGGCCGGGTTCTGCCAAGACTTCAGTTCCATGGAAATGACCACAGCTCTCTAGTGAGGTTGGGTGTAAAGGCAGCCTTTTGGAGCAGCATCCCAAGGGGCTCGGACAACACATAATTTAGGAGAGTGTTGGCATGGTCAGGGAAGAAGTGGTAACAATCTGGGAGAGGTGTTGGGTTTTGGGAAAAGCCTGAAAGAAAGAAAAACACCTTAATCTGGCTTCAGTCAGGACAGCAGGCGCCTTCCCRGTCTGTGCCTGGCAAAGCAGCTCGTGCGCCCAGATCTGTGGCTGCAATTTGAGATGTTTGAAAGCTGGTCCCTAAATCACTCCCGGACTGGAAGCAGCAGAACTAAGAGACCTAAGAGGTTCTTAAAGCAAACCAATAATTTTCAGTAATCATGAAAAGTAAATATAATTCAATACATTTACATCAAACAAGTCAACCCAGGCAAGCCAACGCGGCCCAGCCATTGTGCCCCAAATGTAGTATTATACTTCAGGAAGCACTTTACAAGTTTCCTTCAATTGTGGATGATGGCTCAGATTTGCCCCGGTGTCATTCCAGCCACAGAGGGGGTGGAGGTGGCCCTTTTCTGCAGGCACAAAGCCAGGACCTGGTCCGCAGTGGGGTTCTGATAAATGCTGCCATCTGCAAAGTGTTACATGCCGTGAGGGCAGACGGAGAAGAAAAAGCCTTTCACTCCAGAGCACGTCAACTTAAAATAAACATCTTTAAATGTAGCTGTTCCTTCAATGGTATTAAAGAACAGGCAAAAATAAATGTATGAAAAGACAAGCTTTCTAAATTTTTTTTTTTTTTTTTGGAGTGACCAAAGTGAAACTTCTTAAGCTTATGTTAATATTCCTCATTCAGGGTTTAGAAGCCTTTTTTTCCCCTGATAAAACAAATATTAAGTGGCAATGGCCACTGAAGGTAAAAGCACGTGTCCATTGTATTGTATTGTCCTGACAAGAACTCCCATTTCCCACCTAGTCTTCCTCWCTCCCACTCCTCCCAAGACCCCAGTTGCTGGAAGCCTCTATATGGTAAAATCCACCATTTTCCCCYGGCTCTTGGTGGGCCAAGGTTGCCCATTTAGCACCACAAAGAGCCCCTTTCTGTTGCTCGGGATGCTCTGGACACACTGCATCTACAAACCAGGAGCCTGGGCTTGAACAGTCAAGTTCCTGTCAGTTCCTGCAGATCGTAGCTCCTAAGCATGGGAAACGGCATAAGATACAAGCCTCAGTCCAACGGGCCCTTTGAAGGGGAGGAAAGACTAAACATCCTGCCCAATGGCTCAGCTTTTGGGCTTTATGTGAGATGTGGACTAGCATGCAGCCCAGGAGGGCAAGCGGGCAGCAGTGGCACCGTGCGAGCTTCCCAAAGGGAGCCTGCTTGCCCTTCAGCATAAAACAGTTCTTTCCCTATAAAGTCAGGATCATTTTGTTTAAGAGAGCTGCATGTCTCAGAATGCAAAATAAACTGCTCCAGTCACAACGCTGAAAGGATTGACTTGGAAAATCGCACATTGAATGAGGAGAATTACTCTGGCTAGACACACACGTCATTAAGAGTTATTGGCATTGGGATTTCAAAAACACTGGGTGCTCGAGTAAGAGAATTTCAGGCTTTGAGGAGGCAGATTTAAAAGGCCTGAAGATAAACTAAATGTGCTGCAGATTGCTTTATTTGGCAACTCGATGTGCCATGGAAACATGCAATACACAATGAARCATATGTAACTCAAACTTAATTTTGTGGAGGCATTTAGGTAGGTAGCTTGGACATGCTTTCAAAGAAGTGCCAGTGAACTGAAGAACAGATGTGTTTTTTAACCAAGCAAACTGTACTCACAGTATTCAGGAGATAACAAATTGAGGGTTGACATTTGAGTCAGAAAGTCTTAAACTCTCCTGAAAGAAAACAGGATGCTTTTCCTCTCAGCCCTCTCCAGAAAGCTGCTCCCTACACCATTTAAAAAAAAAACAAAAAACCAAAAAAGGAATCTCAGGGACAAATCCTCAGCCAGTGCAAAACTGGTGTCTCTGCAGTGCAGCAAACTCATCTGCACTGATTTGAACCAGCTGAGGATCTGGCTCCCRGACTTCTGAAATAACCTTGAAGCTTTTATTATTACACCTGTACTTTCTAGCTATCTCTGTGTTGGTTGCTGTGCAGGCAGGGAAGGGGATAGCACAGAGAAATCGAGGTGTTATGGAGCTGCCCTGAGATAAAATTGAAACTGCTTTCAACTGATGATTCAGAGACATCCAAACCTGATTCCTGAGTCAATGGACTCACGTTGAGGTGCAGGAAGAAAGCAGTAAGAACCTCGGTAAGTAGTTCCAGTAGTTCATATTTTTATGCAGTTCCTCCTATGATCGGTGACTCTTCCTCCTCTGCAAATTCTCAGACTCAGTTTCATGGCATAAATAGGAGTGACTCCATAGAAAGCAGTGATAACATCTGCAATTATGTGAGATTTGAATTAAAAAAATTTGAGAAGCAAGTGGAAGAATGAAAGCTAAGGGAAACATGCAGTTTGGTGGAACAGCAGTTTGGGAAGCTTCTCCTTCGCTTTCATAGAATCATTCTGGTTGGAAAAGACCTTCAAGATCACAGAGTCCAACCATAAGCCCTTCAACATCACACCTGTTAAAACTATGTCCCTACGTGCCTCATCTACACGTTCCTTGAGCACTGCCAGGAAGGTGCCCAGAGGTCCCTTTCAAYACCAGACTCAAACTCAACAAGTCCTGCGGAGGGCAGAGCTTCAGTCAATTTAAACACTCTTTTGAAGGCCACATGACACTAATAATAGGCCACAAATTTCTGATTCCTCTCAACCCCTCTTACTAAAACACTTAAAGTCACCCCCACTCTTGCTGTTCCAGGTTTCCCTCCCTATTATATCCCTTTCCATCACTCCATCACTTTTCTCTGTTGGGCTAAACTTCTGATATCCCTTCATACATCAGAGATGCTCTTYAGCGCTAGCACCACTAATGAGAAAAGCAGCCCTGCAGGAGGAACATAACGTGGGCCAGATTTTGCTTTCTATTACACCATCATTGCTCTAGCTTTTCCATCCTGAAGCTGTTACCCTCATCCTGGGATTTAATACTCCTCTTCCTTAAAAAAAAAAAAAAAAAACCACCAAAATAAAACCAACACACTTCAAGAGGGTGGCGAGCCTGGCCTCTCGGGCGCATGTTCATGGAAGTCCCTGGCAGCCAAACTTCCCTGCAGCCTGAGAACTGCTGCGTATCTGCAGTGCAAATGTGGAATAACTCGCTGCTGTAACTGAGAACCGGAATCCGGCTCTGTGGATTCCTCCCACCGCTGTTGGTGCCTATTTCCATCCCTAACGCTTTTTCCAGTAAGTACCTGCCTGACTCCTATTTAATACATCCACAGCTGCAGTTTCCATAGCTGTCTTTTGACAGCACAGCCCAAAATGAATCATCATCTCTGTGAGGAAGTTTCTCCAAAATACCTTTTCTTTCTCATTTATTCCTTAATGAACTCCAGATTCCCATTATTTCAACAAGACATATGATTAAATTGCCATTAGAAGATCCTCTGTCCCCATCCCTTTCCAACCACCCACTCAGAGTCAAACAGCACTAAGTTCTCTGGTCTTTTCTTTAATAGTCAGGTTCTTACAGCACTTCATATTGCCATCCATCATGAGACACCACGAGCAATTCTGCTAAAGCCCTTCTAGGGATAAAATATATTCTGTCAAAAAATGCTTAGGACAAACTGTATTTTGTCAAGCACCTTCATCTATTCTATTCAATGTGGAATATTAATCCTACCAGGTATCTTAAAGCATTCTGCTGACAAGCCTCCATCTTTTCAKTCAGCAAGATTTCTGGTCTTGAAACTTTCTTCTGCTGTGGCTAATCCCCATCTTATCCTCAGCGTTGGGTCTCGCTTTTCCTCCCTGTGTTTTCCAGATGCCCAGCAATAAACATTGGCCGGATTCCTCTCTTTTCCTTACACAAGCTCTTGAGAGAGGCTGCACTCAGTKCTGCTAAGTATGTAAATATGTCTTGTTCTTCTGATCCCACCTCTCTCTACTTTTGTTTTATCCTTCATTTATTATTTGGGAACACTGTAATGTTTCTGTGCCCAGGAAACACTTCCAGGAGCCAAGACAAGTATCCCAAAGGAAACAGAAAAAAGGAGACAGAATTTGCACTCAACATAGCAAGTTATTTCAAATATGACTGAAACTATTACTGATAACACGTCTKCATAAACACAAAACAGTTTCAAACAGAAACAAATGATGCAGCCCATACAAACTACCTCGCCTTTATGCGAGCTTCTACTTCTCTTATGGCACAGACTCAAAGGTGAATGTTAATTTGCCAGTTCACTGAAAACTACCTCATGTTTCRATTTATAATTCATAGTAAAATATTTACAGCTAACAGAAAATTAATTCTGGAACCACTATAAGTAATTACATTAAACAGCAAGTACTTTCTACATGCTGGAGATGAAGATGATGGGAAAGATAGCACTCATACAACAAACTGAGGAGAAAAGTGTGCAAGAATTAGACGAGGCTTGCCCTGAACAGAATGTGCCATTTTCTGTTCTTTCTACACAAACACTGCTCTAATAAAGACAACAGGAGATTCAGCTCAAAGTAAAAAACACAGGATCAGGTTATAATGGTAATAAGTCCTTCACATAGTATTATAAAGAGCTAGGGACCAGCTTTAGGATATAAATCCCAGCCTCTAAAACCTCCTTAAGGATTTCTCTTACAAAGTAGCTCTGCTCCTGCAGTCTTCTGGAGGTTGGTCCAATGCAGGGAGACAGACAGAGCCCTTATTGAGGTCTATTCCTACCCTGACTGAGAATGGCCATGATCAGGTCCTGGCTCCTCCCTGATCCTCCTCTGACTCCACAGCTGATCCTCATACAATCACCTGAAGCCCCAATCAGGAAAGAACAAAAAAGAAAGGCCAGTAGCAGGAAATCAGGAAAGTGATGCTTGAATTCTGAGTCATTATTGATTGCAGGGGATTCAACAGTGTCCTCCATGTCAAAATGTCTGAAGCACAGAATACAAACAAAAACATTCTAGTGGAAATAGTTGACATACTTAAAATTATTACCATGTGAATTTGCAGAACATTTCTTTCCAAATCATTTTATTAGGTATTTTCTCCCTCCAGCTGAAATAACATCACTGAGCTCACTACTCACTACTCCTTTCCTGTGCTCTTCCTATAAGCAAAACAAACCAGAAGAAGTAACAATATGGAAAGGACAAGGCCACAGTCATCAAGACACTTGGGGTCCCTTTTGCTGGAATTAGGACTTCATCCTTCTGAGAAGAACAGTCACGGCCTGGCTGTACTTCAGCTCCATTTTCTACTAAGGAAAGCAAAGATCAGGCAAAAATATCAACAAAAAATGGCAAACGTAATATTCTGAATTTCTGTCAAAACGTGGGATTGTTTATCCTGCACGCAGACAGCRTTCCAAACCTCCCTTGTCCTGAACCTTCGTCACAAAATAATCCAGAAGAGGCTGCTTCCCATTGTACTCTGTCTTTTAAAAGCAAACATGCTTCGTAACATGCTTATTTTARAAACTGGGGGCTTTCTTCAAAGAGAGGCTTTGCCATGTGGATTTGCGCCAGCATCAACAGAGCTAATTCTAATAAGGATCTTCTCTCCTGAGAACTGTCGGCTACGTGGCAGGTGTCCTTATCAAAACCCTTGTGCAAAAGCCACTGCTTGCACTGTCCTAGAAACTCAGATTCTCTCCTCAGAAGAGAATTTGTGGACCCAGCAGCTGCTCTGCCTGCCAAACTACGAGCACTTGTCAGCGCTGGCTCGTTTTCCAGGCGGGCCAGGTCAGGATAAACCTGCCTAGCTTTTCATTGCTTTGGGGAGCAAAAGGGATCTCTTGTTTTCAGCAGATGAAGCCAATGGTTGCTGCAGGCAACAAGCTCTAATGAAAATTGTAGCCSCTAGTATTTATTTCTTATGACAAAGGCAGGTGCCACTACAGATCTGTAAGAGCAGTTAGGAAGCAGCCAAGATTTTTGCAGCCATGGTGCATATAAGGTGGGAGACCAATAGCCTGGGGCAATGATTTTTGTGATAACTCTGCTTTCTTGCCCATTGTGGCACCTTTCCCAGGTCCTGATACCAATTCTGGATGTAGCCAGCTCAGATGAATCCTGCTCTGTCCAAACCACAASTAGCCACGAGCATGGCTGGAATCTCAGCAGCTTTTTACTAAAAGGGAGCACGGGAAAACCAGCTGGGGAGCCAACCACCACATCCAGGGAAAAATGCTCCCTGGAGAAGCTGTTCCTTGGCCTCCTTTCCGAGCACATCACTGAAATAAAAAAGCAGAAGTAGCACCGTGGCCTGATTCTTATTCAGAACAACCCCTGTAGCCCATTCTGCCTTATTCTGTTTTTCTTATTGTYCTACCCATGGCTATTTCATTGAAAGAATTGTGGCATGTAACACTTAGGATAAAATACTAGCCCTTGTCTTCCTACACAGCTCAGTGATTTGAAGCATTTCACACATGCAAGATGAAAATGAACCCTGCTCAGAATCAACTTCTGTGGCTGCTGGGTTTTATTTTCCTTTCTTTTTCTTGGGTTCCACTGGTGAACAAGAACATTAGACATTGTGGAGAGCAGAAAGAAAAGAGAAAGCAAATAAAGGAAGAGCCTTGTGTACATGTACACAGCAAGGTCAGAAAGCAGAGATTAAAACCAAATAGCTAGAAATATAAAAATAAAGCCTTGAAAAGGAACCAGCTGAGTCAAAAGGGACAGAAGTGCTTCTGAAATGGATTTAAGGGAACACAGAATGATCAGGAAAACGAGCCAACAGAAATAGAAGGTCCTTTTCTTTCTCTATAAAGTTTCACTGAACAAATCATAGTATTCCATGCACCAATGGTAAGAAACATACTCTAGAATAATTCTTCAACGTGCCCCTTTGCTGAGTATTTAGCCTAAAAGGAGAACACCTCTAGTGACTTCAAATAGGTCCTCAGATCAAATTAGATGTGATATCATTTACGCAAACACCAGTATTTAAAAATTCACATCACTTTGGAGATGTGAGCTTCACATTTTCCTTTCCAGCCTGCTTTGCTTGTGGTCTCTGGGAGGAACTCAGATAAACATGAATTAGATATTCAGAAATAGCAAAGCGAGTTCATGCCTTTTAGAGAGAGCTACAAAGATGGGTTTTTATAACCCCGCTTTGGATTTCAGATGGATTCGTCGCTGTCTGAAGCCTGTTAGTCATCGCTYCCTGGGTGCAGCGCCGGAGCCGACGGCTGCAGGGGTTGCCGTATGCGTGTGCCTCCGGGCAAACATCGGGAACACCGCGATTCCCCTGGGAGCGCTGACACAAATCACCGACACAACAGATTTTATCTATTAAAAACACTTCAGGCTTTTAAGCAATGCCAAAGCCCACAATTAGATCAACGTTAGACACATAGGAAGAGAYGATTCGGGAAAAGCTCTTCGCTGTAACGCACAGGTGGATATTGGCATTGTGGGAACAAGCCAGACTGAAGCAATTGTAACTCTGCACATGCAGGATGTTATCTGAGAACAACAGTGCTGCAGAAGCACCTTCTTCAGACTCCATTCCAGGTGAAGGGAGCTCTTTGCAAATGAGTGTTTCTAGCAGAGTGAACTGAAGTGAATCAGGGTTTTGTTCAGATCACGCATATTCGAGGTGTCATTCAGAGGACAAGCAGACAAGCAGTTTTGCTCCAGAGAAATCAGGAACCAATCGTTTCTTGCAAAATCATCTTTCCTGAAAACTTTCGTTTTCCTTTTTCTTCTAAATTCCCCATTTGATCTTTCTGCATCTTGTTGCAAGAACAACAAGTATCACTGATAACCCAAGATCTCTTTGCAATATTATTAGGAAGTTGGTGGATTTATTTTTTCCTCCACTTGTGATGATACATGTACATACATAGGGATTGATAGRAAAAAAAAAAAGTTCTGCAAATAATTCTAATTACAAAAATCCTGTCCTTTATCTGTAATTTCTTCTTCATATGATCTGACACAAACAACTTCCAATCTGCTGAGACATCTGGCTGGAAACCTTTGGTGGCAAGGAAGAGTGCCATGCACTGCGAGCAGAGGACGTGGATCCAAGTCCTGGTGTGGAGCTTGATCCTGCCACCAGCCCACATGTGGAAAAAGCATATGGAAGTGAAATAAACTCACTTTACCTCCACAGTGTATTTAATATTCCTGTTAACTGAGGCTGTTTGTGCCCATTCCTTAAACTGCTTTGAATCAACATTTAGTTATGAAATGTTTGCACAGAAGACATCTGGAAGGAATGGAAGGCCAAGTCCAGGGTTCCACAAATGTCCCGGCAGTTGCCTGTGGACTGGTCCATCCACAAAGTTGTGAAATGGTAGTTTTTTAGGGATAATTATGGTAGTTTTTAGGGATAACTAAAAGCAAAGCAGCAGAAGCACAAACAGTGGAGGCAGCTGTTTGCCAGATTTCCTTGACAAATTAGTAAAATATTTAAACCCCTGTAGTCTCCTTTTCTCCACATCACAGGATATTTTTATCCTTTTGTTATATCACATTGAAACAATGCAAATATTTCACAAAGATCATGTTTCTCAGCAGCTTGGGACCAAGCAGGTTCTATAAATATGAAACTGCCATTAAAGAAGGTCTATCTAGGGCTGACTCATGGGTAGCCTCAGGAGACTGAGAGAAGGCAAAACACCTACCAGAAGCAAAAATATAAAATTTATTTACTATATATACTTTTCATCCCAACCGAGCATTCCTTATGGACCCAAACTCCAGAATTAAACGCAGATAAAAATAAAATATAAATAAAATAAATATTTAAATAAATAAATAAATAATAAATATAAATAATAAATATAAATAAATAAATAATAAATATTTAAATAAAAAATATTTATGACCACACAAATATTTTACCAAGTTAACTAACCCCTAATCTTATTTAAAATATCAGATGCCCAGAGACAAGAAGCTGTTTTACATTTGAAGGATATAGAAATGAAGGGATTGCTTTTAAATTTATTTTTAAGTTAACTTGGTAAAATAGACTTGGTAAAAAAGACTCCATGGCTTTCATTAATTAAGTCAACTTTAAATATACATACACAAATAATACCATACTTGTCATCAATTTGGCATCCTCAAAGGAGAGGCAGGCTAAATTGCCTTGGAAAATTTAACTAGTCCCTTGCTATAATTTAAGGCATTCCCTTGCATAGCAAATTGAGGTTACAGTGGTAAGAGAAGYAGAGAGGCTGCAGGTAGAAGCCCAAGTGTCAGCTTCAGCTGCACACGTTTAYTTTAACATTCTCCTCTCTCCGCTCTGTATTTTCAGCCAGGCATCCAGTGGAAAATTTGGTGCTCCGGTTCCCCTGGCATCCAGATTTCCCTGTGATTCAGCAGGACCTTCACTGCTCCCTCCTGGCTTTCCGCAGGCATTCCTGAGTGATTTGTCCACACGGAGGCTGGGGAGCTGCTTTCCTCTGGGCAAGTACCAGTGTTCACAGTGGTCAGGGTGAGCTGGGGGCAAACGGGGCAAGGGGCTAGAGAGACGAGRGAGGGACATGCGCAGAGACAGGACCACACAGCCTGTCCCGAGGACAGCCGGCACTTCCCCTGTGTGAGCATGTATTTCACACCTACTATTGCACCTTCTGCTACTGGGAGCACATGCAGTGCAGTGCAGACACCACTGTGGAAATCTTCATCTCCTGCTCCCTATACTCCTCCTTATTCTTCCAGGTCTTGCATCTTTTAATTGCCTTTATCAGGTGTCTGCTCTGCTCTGATTGTAACACAGCCTTACTCCCAACACAACAATCTCTAAGGGTCCCAGAGTAAAGAGGGAAATATTTCATAGGCAGAAACATCCTTTGCACCTTTTTTTTTTTTTTTTAATGATATATACCTGTGATATATACCTGTTCTGGATGACAAGACAGTGCAAAAAGACAGCTCTAGCTCAACCCTATGCTTGTAGTTTGATGCAAGAATCCCTGGCTACAATTCTATGAGTCAGTTGACCATATCAACTTCATTTGTACAGCTTTAAAATCTATAATCACCACAGCATGGCTCTGCTTTCACCTTTATTTCCAAAAGACACTTTCTAAGGTTGTGCGAGTACGTTACATTGATGCACATCAATGCAAAGCTTTTTTTCTGAAATATTTTTTTTGCATAATTCAGGTCACTTCTAGTAAAAGAAGTGATAATTACCATAGRATAGCCAGACAGATAACAAGAGAAACTGAAAAATGAAATGGTAATTCCAAAACAACCAGGCAGAGTCTAGCGCCAGGAAGCAGAAGGAAAAAGGGACCATCTTCAAATGCTGAGTGCAGGTTGTGTGAGGAAACAGAAGAATGAGTTGAGCTGCAGACTTTATGCTTAAATAGAAGAAAATAGCAATATTTAAGTAGGAATAAAAAAAGAAAGGAGCCAATTATAGTGGAAAAAAATGGTTAATATATTAATTTGCCAGACTGCTACTAAAAGCAGATTTACAAAAGAAGAAAGCCAAAGTTATAGGCAACACAGCTCTAGATGGACTCATCATGACCAGCCTTTTCTGTGTTGGGTATTTATTGTTCTCTGGGCCAAATAGGAACTTACAGTGTGAAGGTCTTTGGGGCATCGCCGCAGTTGTGTGTGTAAGGGCAGTGACGCTCAGCACAGCCTGCGGGTGACGGCATCCGTGTGGAGCATGCAGACCTGCTCCTCAGGCTCTTCAGGGAGCTGGGCAAGAGAGCAAGGAGGACAATGAAAACAGCAGACAGATTAAAGGATGAGGATATGCAAGGGATATACAAAGCCTGGAAGGGAGACGAGGTTAGAGGGAAAGAGATGTCATCATATCCTAAAATATTTCAGAGAAAAATTCCTATTAAAAGGAATTCTGCCCCCAGTCAGCCTCTCTAACATGTTCACATTGATTTTATTGGAGATGCAAGAGTGTGCCATAAAAATATACTATTGGGAATGATTCCCAGTCTTGGAACACACTAGCACAAAGAAGAACTGCTTAAAATTAAGATTCCAAATTAGGAAAATGATCTCAATAGAAAAGAGACACTGGGTAGGAAAATTCCTCAAGGGAGATGGTCAAGGCATCATCACTTCACAGGCTAGAGAAAGGAAGGACACTGAACAGAAATGATGTCAAGAACCCACAAAAACAAAGTTTCAGACAAGTCTTTTCCAGCATACCCTTCCACAACGCCCCAGATGTCCCAGCTGCATTTTACTCTTTGATATCAAATTCTAATATACRTATACRTATATAAACATATACCACAGCAAAGAAACCCGCTAAAATAGTTCTTGGTTTGTTGTGCTGAACGAAGTAGCAAAATGACAGAGAACTTTGAAAACGAAGCAGAACCATATGGATGTGTGAGGCTAAGCAGCAAGTGAAGGCGAAGTGCGTGCCTCGAAAGAACCCCAGTTAATTGTAGYCTGTGAAATATGATGAGATGATGAAAGGCAGGACGAACAATTAGGCCTGATACATAACATATGACAACCATAAATGGCCCTGCATTGTGGCTAATCTAAAGCAGCAATGAAAAGAGATGACAGAAAAGATGGACGGGAAACGCAAGCAACGCATGAAGACTTAGGGAAGTCGGCAGCTTAGTCTGTGCAGGATCTAGTACTAATTCATTCAAAATGTAAAAAGAAGGAACCAAGTGGGAGATAGGCYACATAAACTAGAAATACACTTGGGTTTTTTTGGGGGTCTTTGCTGTTTGTTTGTTTATTTGTTTTGCATTTGAGAACAAATTGGGTTGCAAAAAAGGAATTATGCGACTGCGGTTTGGACTCAAGTCCAAGTCCAATCCAGGTGCAAAATGGGTACAAACAAAGGCTGCRAGTTCAGGAGGGCCGTTCGCTCCAGTTTGACAACGCTGCTTTGTCAGCAGCARCAGCAGAGGTTTGTGTTTCACTTGTCATTCTCCTGCTCTTTCTCAGCACCTCGGGGCACCTGTTTTTACTCAATACTACCAAAATCCTGTGGGGAATCTTGCACAGGACATGCCCTGTTTTAGGTCAGTTGGGTTTATCAYCACTTGCTCCTACAAGATCTGCCAGATCAAGATGGTTCGCCGTTCTGTCAGCTGAAAATCTAGTCCACGTCAGCACTACATCACACATGCATTTCTTTAGAAAGGTGCTACCACAAAGGCATTAAGGCTGTCAAGTTATTCCATATACCGTTTCCCACAACCACTAACTCCAGAGTGTGAAACGGCCTATATGTACCTCTGTATGTGCACATATGTACACGTGAGAATCATGCTGAGAATCTCACTAGGCAGATTTCCTCACCTGAGCAGTGCTTCTACTCGGAATGTCACCCATGCCTTTAGCTGACCATAAAAATGCCTGGAGATTCTCAGCAAAGGCCGGGTGCTGACGCTATAGCCCAGAGAGGTACCACGAAAGGATTAATCCTCCTGGTAGGAGCCAGCTTTTACCTTATCCCTTCCTTGGCTTCTTTTCCACTTGGGAGTGATGTGAAAAAGTGCAATGGATATAGCCAGGGAATTGTCTGTCTTACGTTTGTAGCTGTTCTTGAAAACACAGAATAATAAATTASTCTGTTAAGAGAGGCTTTCTGACAAATTTTATAATTATAATTTAGCTCTACAAAGGAAACATATGAACACAATGCTTCCCATGTGACATCAGCCTAAACTTAATTTCTTTCTGCAGATATAGCTATGTACAGATCCTTACATGGCTTGAGGATGGAGCGGAATTTCATTCCTATCTTTAACTGTGCCATAGTTCTATCTTTAAAAAAAAAAAGTGGTTGTGTCACTAGAGCTCATCTCTTGCAATGATCATCTGTGATCTTTCCTCAAGGATCCCTAGCACTTTTGAAACACTATGTGAACAAGGGAATGCTTCCCAGGAAGGCATTGCTCCTGTGCAGCAGAGAAACACTGGCTAAAAATATTGGTCTATGGAAGAGGAAAGGCACAGAGATTTGAGCAAGGAAAAGGAATTTTCAATTCCTTGAATTGATTCCCTCACGCCAAACAAGTGCAGAATCCCATGCAGCCTCAGCCAGGTACCACGGGCCGCTGCAGCGTCTTGTAAAATTACACCATTTAGAAACCTATTTCTGGAACAAAATCTACTTTCCAGGTAGCTGTGTTCTGACAGCAGCAGAAGGAATGGGCTGTTGGATGTTAAACTTCCAGTGCCCAGGCAGGGAGGGCCTCGGGAGGAAGTGTTCAGAGAACCCTGTATCAGAGCTCACCAGAGATGCTCAGTTCTTACCAGGGAGGGCTCACTTGAAGGCTTTCTCACAGCCTTCCAACTACAGTGAAAAACAGATGCTCATTAATTTATAGGGTGACACCAAAGATGTCTCCATATTACTTAGCAAAAAATACTTCCAAATACACATTTGATATAAATTTAATAATGCAAATATTGTTAGTTTAAAAAAGCTCTCCTATAAAAACACCAAATTAAATTTGTAAGTGATTCTCGACTCAGTTCTGAGTATACAATCTGCGGTTATTGGGAGGGACTTCTTTTCACAAAATGTGAAACTAGGCCTCTATTTTCCGAAAATCAGGCCTAGTTAAAGGACAGAAAATGAGCACTCATGGATGAAAGCATCCTAAAACAACAATAATTTCTGAATACCTTGACCACTGAGTTGTCGGTACCACAACAGACCTGTTCAGATGGAATATTACCACAYGAGACAAAAGGAACATCAAGGGCTGCTCACACACTGTTCAGGGCAGGTACTTCTCGACTGCCCAAGYTGTGCACTGCACAATACACATTTGTTTGCAAGCACCAAGAACACAATAAGCAATAGTCTTRGTGTGAAAATTGGTCACTATGAAAGCTATTTTGTTCCCTTTATTTTTCACACTCTTCCATGTCAGTGCTGGATCTTCAGTTTTCCCGAGTGCCTGCCAGCATCTACTGAGCATCCCACTAGCTACTTCCCTTAACCCGCCTGGAGAAAACAGAGATAGTTCAATGAGCCTTTGGGGTCCTTAATGCATTACTAGTTATTTAGCATTCAAGTGATCAATATGCCCATGACAGAAAAGAGAATAATGTTAGTTTACTACTGACTGCATTATCCTCTCTGAGGAAAACCTCTCATTGCAATATTAATTGAAAGTTTATATTCCTGTATTGGTTCCCCTGGCCTCACCTCTGAATTCCTGCGCGTTCCAAGTGTGTCAGACTTGGTGACTGAGGAAAGAAGTAAGGAGACAAACGTGTCCTTTCCATGGGCACTGATGAACAAAAATGCCTCAAAATCAGACCTTGAGTTGGAAGCTCCAGCTATCTCTAATGAGGTGTCTTGGAGAACATACTTTTGTCARTGTAAACCCTCTGGTAATTTAGCCCAGGTTTTGGAGCACATTCAGTAGTACCACTACTGACTTACAATATAGGAATGTCTCTGTGGAAACGATGGGCAGACAAACCCAGGCAATTCATTTTGTTATGAGGAGGTTTTAAGTCTTCTTCGGCAGAAGTCAAAGGTCAGAGTGTCACAKATGTGGCCACTAAGTCATCGTGGAGCTGCCATACAAGGGTCTGGCTTCAAAGGTGCAGAGTCAGTTCTAGCAGATTCCTTGATGTCTGGGAGCATCTCACTGACCTTTCTGCCCTAGTCCTCGGGAGGACCGGGCAGCCTGTGTTTGGCACGAGCCCCGTGCAATGCCCCAGTTTCCCTCAGACTGCCATTTCCCAATCAACATTTTATATAGTATTAGCCCTCTCTTTCACCAAGCAAACACCCCTGCTACTTGAAATCTAGTGTTCCAGCAGATTCACTGGAAGTTTTCCAGCAAAACCCAGCAGTGTCTGTCAGGCACAGCAGAACTGCTGCAGTATTCCTCCTCATTCCTGTTCCTTCTGCYGGGGGATCCATGGCTTGGAGCTTATTAAAACGTTTATGCAATGAAACATTCAGCTTTGCCTGCATGTTGCACGGCTTGTTTTTCATAATTTTCTCACTGGAGGTTAGGAGGCTGAAGAATGCACATGTCAATCAAATGACCTACATTTCTCAAGAAAGAAACTCCTAGGGGTGAAGTGCAAAACTCTAGTTTAATTAGAGGACACATATAGCTCTGTGCTGAGGCTCCTAGGGGATGCGGAGGAAGGGAGCCCATGTCTCTTGCCTCTGTCTAGACAGTGGCATTGAATCTTTTCCAAAAGCCTGATCCATAACAGTCTCTGCAGCAACATTCAGTTGAGYGATTTGCCATGGCCCTGTCAGTGTCACCCCTGAGACACCAGAGTTATATAAAGAGGTGTTTGCTCAACATACTGCACAAGGAATATAGCTAAGATGTGCTTAAATCTACAACACATGCAAAGAGTTGCTCCACAGAGCAGAACCCCCYGACCTGCAGTCCTGCCTGTGTGTTCACTGCAGCTCAACACACAAAAAAAGGCCCCCAGACAGACCGAAGGCTTAAGACTAAGCACCAGCTGCTACTCCAGGCTCCATTTTTCTATTAGCACTATGGCCTTCATCATTTTAATATTCTTAAGAGCACTGGGAGCATCACTTGCTTTCAAACGCTTGTGTGAAGGATGCAGGCATCCCGCAGTGCCCATGTGTGAGCAGTGCAGACAAGCACACCCCGCTCACACACACACACACACGTCCTGGTGCTGAGCTCTGCTGAGGAACGTGCTCTTGTTCCTTGCTATAATTATCAAAGTTGCAGCTCTTGTCAACCACCTCGGTGTATTATCATCTGATACCACACTAAAAGAGCCTCAAATCCTACTAAATAGTAACAGCAGCCCTATTCAATGAAAGGAGCGGAAGACCCAAAGCAGTTATTTGTGGTAGCAGTGAGCCCAATAYCTCAGATTCAAGCCCTTCCTGTTCCCTGTGCTCCAAACGAGCCTCAGGCTCTGATTTTTGTAACTCAGTCCCCCTTARCTTTGGTACTTTGCTCGTCTTTAAAAGCCCTGATTCCCATTATTGATGCACACAAACACCTACCCACACTAGCTGAAGCTTCGCTTGCACACGCAGAACGAGACTTAGTTTGAAGCATGCAGTCCCTCTAGCAGTAGTGTCAGTGAATGGCTTTAGTTTGAAGCCAGACACATCAATTTATATGGTTTTTAGTTACTGTTACCTCCTGGYTGTTGCTGGGCCCTGGACAGGATCAAACAGAGACACTGAGCTCAGATTTAAAGCTTCTGCATGTTGGATTTTTATCAGTTTTTCTCATTTTAGGCAAGCCAAGCATTCCAGCAAAAGGCTTCATYACAATATCAAAATATGTATCAAAACTACAGAGCAGGCAAAGAAGTTATGTATTATTATTGTTGTATTTGTGCTGCAATGGTATCCAGGCATGAGGGTCTTCAAGCCCAAAGCTCTAAATGCCAAGGGAGATACACCACATGAAATGCACTCAGAACATACATGGGGAAAAAAAAAAGTCTATGCCTCTTTGTGGATATAGGTATAAAATGTCTAAAYTGTGTAATGCAATGATTATTGTGTCTCCCAGGTTTCGCATCAGATCGGACATTTTAGTGACAAAATTAGCTTTTTTTTAAGTCCATGAAGGCCTGACCTTTGAAAGAAAACATTTATAAGCCAAATTGGTTACTCCAGTGGCATTAAAACACAGTTTTCCATGCTACTAATTACCCAAAGTATTGTATCCATACCAGAGCAAACAAAAACCCTCCTCTGCACGGTCTGAGAATACTTGTATCCGTGCCTGCTCCATCCCAGCGCTGTGCAGCAGATGCAAAGCAGCTGTGCTTCCCCGCCTGCGTGCCAAGAACGTGACTGGAATGGCTTAACCAGAGAAGCCCGGCTTCCCTCCTCCATATTTTCCCTTCCTCTTGGCACCGCCTTTTCATTCTTCTGCTCAGTTGTGCCTTTAATCCATGGGAGCAGAGCRGTGACGACGGCGCTTTCATGTAGGCTGCATTCACGTTGGCAGTGCCCTTGATCTCCTCTGCTTGCTTCCTGAGGCACATCGCAGTTGTGGCTTTTGCTCTTTCGCTATTGATCTTAAGTGTGGTACGGGCTGGTGGGAAGTGTCTCGTGGCCTGCGGTGGGACACACACAAGAGCTCTGAGGACTTCGCCTGGCTGCCTGGGACTGCACAGGATGGCAGTGGATGTAGCAAGGCTGAGGCCTTTACGTAATTATAGATCTACTAACATCTCCTTTGGGAAACCTACTGCATAGAGACAGAAGCTGCCAAGGGGGCTTTAATACGAACGCGGATGGGTTAGGGATTATAGCCCCTTGTCCCTGTGATTTATACCAAATCTACTCCTTACAGAGCAGCTTGGGCTAAAGTGGCCAGGAACCAACTTAGCCAATGTCTCCAGTCTAAAAGAACCTCCCTTTGGAATTCTCCTCTGGAGCAATCCTCCTCTCAGCATCACCAGGACAAGGAGAAAGGAAAGCAAGCACAGAAACATGTCCCAGAGCCTCTGTCAGGAAAGAAGGAAGGCAGCCCTGCCCCGCGATGTTCCAGTATAGCCAGACACAGTGAAACATGGAGCTYGTGTCACCCACGTGAATGCGCCCAGTTCTCTGCTCCAAGAGCCCGGCTGCGACCTGCCTCTCATCCCCCAGCTCTGCTGCTTGTGCTGCTGGTTCCCCTCATTCAATAAATCAAAGGCATCGTATGTACAATCTGCGTACATTCAGAATACAGTTTAAAGCAAGACTTTTTATAGTGTTGAGTAACTCAYATGCAGATGTCTGTAAGCCCCAACATCCTCTGGTTTCTTCGTTTCCTCTTTCCTGTTCTCATTAATGTCATAACTTGCTCTGATTTCAACAAGTGGAAGATAATTAATATTTTGAATCAATACAATCAGCAGGGCCACTGAAAAACATTTGGAGACTCAGATAGGCTGTCAGCTCAGTGTCATTTCTCTTTCCAAATTAAAAAATAAAAAATTAAAAAAAATAAACAGTGTGAGATGTACCAGGTTCAATAGAAAAGCACACAAGGAATTTATGGATGACCTCAYTGATAATAGATATTTAAAATTCTGCTCTTGATTCCATAATAGTATTTGCCATAGTTATGCTACTCTTATTATCATTAACTGGCTTCTACCATGATCCTACGTGTCTGTTGGTGGGACCACTGTGGGTACTGTACCCCTGTSCGTTGTTTTGGAAGTTCAAAGCACTCACATGCACTATTTGCATATGTAAATGTTATCTTTCCATATGCAAATGACACMAAATCCAAGAGCTGTGTGCATAAAYGATTGCGCATGTAAAACGATTCTCCCATTAATTGGAAGCTCAATTTGATTCTTCCCTGAAAATGTAGCTCTGTGGTATCTGCCAGAAATTTGCCATTTAATCTCCAGCACCAGCTATCACAGTTGAAGACTTCTGGCAGCCTGAAGAGGAAAGTGACATGAGACTGAGAAGCAAATATAAATACGATTTGAAATGAGAAAAAAGAAAAGAGACCAAGAATAATCACTTCTCKGTTCTTTGAAGTTCTCCCAGTGTTATGTTATAAACGGTCATAAAAATCCCACTATTCGTTTTCTTTTCTTGGAAGCGGCATTAGGGTAGGAACTGTATGGAATTTAAAACTAAGAATGTCAACTTTGAAAAATAGAAATGATTTTGAAGAAAGAGCCAAGATCTCAAAAATAAATCCAAGAGATCTTCTGCAAGAGATGAAGACAATCACGAAAGATTATTCCCACTTCCATTTCAGTCCCTTTTGACAAGCCCTAAATCAAAAGTATCTATCTGTCTAGCTCAGTATTCCAGAATTGTTCAAATGAAACCCACACTAAGAAACAGCTGTGACTACAGCTCATGTATCTTTTGTGAAYGGAGGCATTTGTCAAGCCATTGTTTTGGTAAACCTGAAGCCAAAACAAAAATCTTGATTTTGGTACGAGTTAAATTCCGTGTTCTAACTGTACCTCCATCACGGGTGAATCTCTGTAGAGGAGAGGCCAAAGTTGAAGTAAGCATCAACTGCCTCAGTTCTACCGGCTTCTAACTGAGGAACCTTAATTAAGAACCTTACCCATCAGATTTAGACTAAATCCCTCTGCAGAGAAACCCCCAAATGTCATTTATCCCTCATAATTAATCTTCATGTCATTTTAATGAATGCTCTGATGTCTACTTTATCATTTTTCCAGCCCTAGGTACTTTTTCCTCATATCCTTTTGGACCGATGGGGTTTATGAAGTGAGCTCAGCTCACATTTAAATGCCAAATATTCTTCTGTTTTCCACAGCCATCCATTTAAATAATAACAGGGGTGGCTGCTTGTTTGCGGGTTTTGAAGGGAAAATAAACTCTGCTGAAAATCCGACTTGAAATTATTTTTCTCCCAACTACTGTGAAATGGTGTAAAGAAAAACTCAAAGGCAAGGCAGCAAATTACTGAATAAACTGGACTTGTCCCTTAYTTGTTGGACAGGTACAAAAAAACCAACCCACTCCTTGCATTCCTGCCTCTCTTCTTTGCTAATGAGCGGGCTCTCTCATGTAAGAGAAAAGATACTTCTTTACAAATATAAAATTGATTTCAATAGCAGAATTGCAGGGAGGAGTAATGTGTGAAGAGTTATTTTGGTATTTTGATTATATCCAGTGGACTTTGATTATTTTAAGGTCTGCAAACCAGTTCAAACCAACGAGTRGGAAAAAAAGTCCCCTATATTTGCAGAACAAAGTGTCTTTATATTTTGTGTCTGAGAATGTATTTATTTTACCTCACTCGTTTTTACCTAATCTCACTGAGCACCGGGAGATGAGAGCTGAAATCATTCAGGTTATTGGTGGTTGCCAGTAGAACAAACCAAAGCCACAGCCTCGGGGAGCAGAAATAGAGATGCCGGCTCAGAAATACCTGAGACTCTTCGCTTGCATCCAGTCACAGAGCTAACACAGGCAGTCAAATCTGCAGCTGCACGAGGGCCTGCACAGCTCCTTGCTTCATGACTTCCCGGCTGTATTAAGAGGCGGTATTGGTGTATTGGCTGTCAGTATTGATCCCATGTTAGCTGAAGTGATAGCTCAAGGTAACAGATGAAACATTATAAAGCACTGGGGGCTCTTTTTGGGTCTGCCAAAGATTTCCCAAGCTGGCCCTGCAGCCAGCCCTGAACCCTGCACCCCCATTTGCTGCTGGTTGCATTTGATCATTAGATATTAGCCCCAGGAGGAAGAGAGAAGAACTGCTTCATCCTGTTTCTAAAGCTTAGTTAATGTCACAAATAGTAATGAATCTCACACTTCTCTGTATCACAGGTCTGCTGTGAGGTTTATTTCACTGTTTCTTTGCAAAGAATTTTGAGATTCTGGATAAAAGGTATTGCAGAAATGGAAAGCTTTAAGAAAGGTGGAAGACAGAAGATTCAGTTCTAAATGCAAACTCAAAGCTGTTCATGCTGCTGCCTTTTTAAAAGCAGGGCCAGAAGATGCCTAGCAAAACACAGCACTCCAAGTATCTCTATGTCARTGCAACATTCAGAAAAATGAAGGGGAAGTCAGAAAAAGCACTTTTGTACCGGTTTGTTCTTCTTGACATTAACTGGAAATACGCGGCCAAAAGCAATATCAGTACAAGCAAGATGCAGGCTGTTTGGTCAAGTCAATCAGTGCTTTCAGCAGGGGCTGAACTCAGTCCTKTCTGGAAATTTGAAGTTTTGTAGGTTACTGATTGTTAATATTTTGTTCTTTATAGTTTCATTCAAGAGTTCTTAAGTGCTACCGTAAAATAAGTACACCAGGTATGCTGAATATTGACAATTTTCACTTGAAACTTTTCACATCCAGAAGCCAAGTGTGATTAGTCTCTTTGCACTATGCAACAGCTCTGGCTTTCCTGAGGAAAAAAAAAAAAAAAAGAAAAAGAAAAAAAAGTTTTGTGCATGAGTTTGTCTCTATATGCTCAAAAAATGGCTCCATGGAAACACATGGCATCCTCAAAGATAGCTTTAAAAGAAGGTAGGGGGAGTCTAAGAAGAAAGCTGTTTGAAAGTATTGATTTTACAAGTAAGAACTATAAAAAAAGGTGAAAAATGTGCTGGGAAAAGATGTGGAATTTAAATGAATCCTATAAATAACTTTTACAGCACACACATCTGCACAAAGGCAGAAGAAGGAACAGGGAGAAATACATCTTTCTAACTCACTCTGCTTATCACAGTGTTACTGGATATAACCATCATTCAGCTGAAATATATAGACTTAGATTTCTCTATCCTTATTTCCAAATGATTATATATTTTCTTGATGATTATACAGAAGACCAGTGTGACCAAATCCGTGAAAATTTAACAGAGCATGAAATATAAACCTTTATAAGAGCACCCTATTCAGCTCTGTATTTCCTATAGTTCTCAGCAGCTCTGAAGAGACATCATTCAAGATTCTTATAGAAAGGGAACATGTAACCAAAAGAACTTTTCCATAACAAGCTGAAGAGTAACCCTCAATAGATGGCACCAGCTGTGCTAAGTACCATGCATATGAAAAAGTAACTGGAAGAAAACTCCTTTAAAAAAAAAAAAAAAAGACTATAATAGACCACTATTATTCTATAATAACAAAACACAGTCCAAAACTCCATGTGTCCCTTGCGGGCTCCTTCTAACATGGCAAAGAGTAGCAGGTGACCGATCAACTGCAGGAGGTCACTGGCACTTAGCAGCTTCCAGGCATCCCACAAAGCCTGAAGTCCCTCCCTGTCCAAATAAATAAGATCTGGAGCTATCACTCCAGTGAATTAGATTCCTTACTCTAAATCTCTAGAGAAAAATAACATTTACCTTTATAGGGCTCTGTTAGTCTCTTATTTCCTACCAAACAAAAAAAGCACTCTGTCACGGGTGCAATTTACCTATTTTTCTTCCATATGAATTTCACATGCCTCCTGTACAGATTCATCCAAAACATGGGAGCCAGAGATGGCCATTAACACTAGAATATCTTTACATATGTCCATCGTCAGAGCAGAAAAAAGAAATGGGTGTCAGATCTAGAGCAGCTACACTAACACTGTCGTACCTGTGAACACATGAAGGTTTGCTCTTGGGCAGCAAGGATTGTTGTTTTCAGAATAGCAGAATCTAGTTAATAGATTTCCTCCCAGTCTTGACTTGTTGTCAAAGAACCTACCTCATTACCAGCAACAGCCTGAAGTATCTCCTMTCACAGACCAAAGTTACACATTGAAACCCTCAATCTGAAGGATGCTTTGGCTGTACAAGTACCATAGAGTTACATTTCAGCAATATCTTCCTGCATGACACAGTCTTGCTATATTTCTATGGCTAAACAGGAATGCATTTGTGGTGCCTGGGGAACTTCTGACAAAATACTGCAGCCTTGAAATGTGCTGGAATTATTTGGACCGAAGTACCAACTAGTTAAACCAGGAGTACAGTTAGCTAAATCAGGAGCTGAATAGAAAGGTAACCTTGTCAAGCACTTTTGCTATTTTTCTGAGTTCTTGTTGCATTAGTGTTAATGAACATCTCAGGGATCAGTATCATGTTACCTTTCTCCAGTAGTAAATATCCCACCTCTCTCCAGACCCTCATTCCTGTCTATCCTGCCTGGTTCAGGCTGTCAGTCTTCCAAGTTGCTGCATGAATTTATTCAGTAGAGAACAGGACACSGTTTCGGGGGGACAGGGTAAGAGCAGTGTCTGCTGCAGTGTCCCAGGCTACTCTCCGGGTTTGCTGCTGCAGGAAAGGTGAGATAAAGAGCGAAGCAAGCAAGCTCTCCTGCTCTGCCAGCAAGGCAGGGCTGCAAAACACCTGCTAATGGAAAGATGAGATGTGGGAACATAAATAATATCACAAAAGGCAAAATAGAAATGTGATGTGAAAGAAGAGCTCACAGTGTGGGATTGCTCTGCTCCTTTTCACCGTGTTCACTGCAGGATGCAGTTGCAGCACCACATTCAGAAAGGGTCTACRCTGTGGCTTAATCACTCAGCCTCTCTATAAAAAAAGTTATGTACAGTCTGCAAAACAGGAACCACAGGACTGAAGGACACTACATACGTGTGGTGGGTGAGGGTCTCTCTGGGGGCATGTGCCAGGGCCCTAGCAGCAGAGCTGCTCAAGCATCCCCAAAATGCCAAGACATACACCAGACTACAGAGCCTTTCCAAACGCACTGTGCGCCTTGGAATCAGGTTCCTTCTTTCTTGCATATTCATTTTGTTTCCATCACTTCTGATATTCTTACGTCTTTCGCTGTGACACAAACGCAGCTCCTGCATGTAAACACTGCCCGCTTGATGCAGTCACAGTTGTTTACAAATCGGAATGGCAAACTCCATATTCTTCAGCAGAAATTCACATTAGCAAATCTGCCTCTTGTTCAGTGATCCTATTTTTCCATACTCATTTGTTKTCATTTGATGACAACAGTTTCAGCAGTACAGTATGTTTATCAGAAAGATGCATATTAAATTAATATAGCTTTAGGCAATTTTCACTACAAATCAAGGCTTACAAATCTTCCAACAATTCACACAGATAATAAGTCCCTTTGGAAGGATGTTTCAGCAGCATCTCCAAGACAGTGGCACCCTCCCTGCAAGATCCTGTCTTGTTCATTTGAAACTTGAACTTTATTAAAAGTCAGTCTGAACTAGATCCATCAGGAAGGAAACCTAAACACTGATCCCTTGCCCTTCATCTCAGTTTTCCCAATATTCATTACTAAACATTTTGGTTCCAACAACTGTTTCAACCTCCTTAAAATACTCCTTCAGTCTAAAACAGGTATATTTAAGATCTGTGTATACACAAATAAACGTAGAGAGCTCCCTGCACAGTCCAGCACCTGAGAGTCCAGCATTTCTTCACTAAGCCTTTATGCATTTTCAATTAGCACTGAGATGAGCTTTTGTCATTAAAATCTTCAATTCTCCTCATTTTTAATTTCAGTCCTAAACACCAGCCTGATGGGTCGTGCCAGGAGGGCAAACATAAGCAGATGTGTATTCATCTCTGCCCCGATCCCAACTAATATCAGATTTTTCTTGCCATTAAGTAGCAGAATAGCTATGCTGGACCCAGATGCCATGGGATTAATTGAGTGCACAAATGTCCTTTAAGTGGAGCCCTCTTCTTGAAGGCTTTCTTTCTGTGACTGATAACATGTCCAACTCACCACAATAATTACCCTTTCAGAGGGGTGAATCTCCCKGAATTCTGCAGTGCAGCAGAATTTAAACATGTCAAAATAATTTTCTTCAGCATTTCAGAGAATGGTAAATGTCTGACTCTGTCTAAATCTTTTGAAGCAGAGTAAAAATTTCACCAGTAACTTACCCTCATCATTTAATACTTTTAGTCAAAAACTGAACCTGTTTTCACATAGCATGAGCTTCTTTTTAAGGTATTAGACTAGAACTCTTCCATTTGTTTAATTAAGAATTGATTAGTATTTCTTATTTCCTTCTGATTTTGAGTCCCACTTTCCAGTCTCAATTGTTCACAACACCTGAAATCTCTTCCTTCCTTCTCAAAGCCCTAGTAGCATCTCCTAAACCAGGAGGAGTAAAGTAGTGCAAATTAGGTGATGCTGTAAATGCACCTTCACTGCATTATAACTACCAGAGATGGTGATAAAAAGAAACTTTTGGAACATTTGTAACACTTGCCTTGATTTCTTAACTTAGAGCCTTCCACAATTACTTCCACAATTTCCTAACTTAGAGTTTTAAACAATGCATATTTTAGCTAATGCTTCACATAAAAAAAAAAAAAAAAAGAAAAAAGAAAAGAACAAAATAAGTGTTTGGAAAACATGTGAAGTAAGGTGAGCGCCTCTAAACAGRCATGACCCAACACGTATCTCATGATATTTGTCAGAAAAGATGTAATTTTCTTTTGATTTTGACAGCTTAAGTCAGAAGTATCTGGCATACCCGAGGCTGCATTAGAGCTGGATCAACTGTGTGGAAGTGGCAGCTGCTAACCAGGCTGTAATGCTGCCACAGTGAAATCAGCCCGGTACGACTGTACACGTCCGGACACTTAAGGTTGTTCTCTCTCAGCCTGGTGTTGGTTTTGCTGTCGCATTCACAGCAGAGGAACGCACCAGGTGAGAAGGCACCATGTGCACAATGCACCGCTCCCCCCGGAGACCAGAGCTTTCAGCTGCRTAAGAAGCATGAAGAAAACTCCTGGTGCATCCTATAAGGAAATGGAAAACTGAAATACAATCTGCCCTGCCTGGAAGCTTTAGATCATTGCGGCCAAGTCCACGGAAAAATGGAAAATGCAAATTAAATAAGATTGCCAGTGTGTTTACTAAGCAATTCATTTACCGGCTACATGAGTCAAATCTGGTCTTACTAAAATCAGTTTCACCACCGAATTCAAACCAATAGGATTTCATTCCTATGTCCCTGTTCTCTGACTACAAATAGATTTGAATAAAACAGATATATTTGAATGATAGATGAGCCACTGCCCTGTTATAAATCAACAAACCATTATAAATAAATAAATAAAAACACTTTGTTTAAAATTTCCCTTGTACAGGGCTACTCCTAACCAGCAAATCTCTTCCTCTTATAGGTATAACCACAGTATCAGATCAATCCAGTCRTAACAACCCTAATATTCATACACAGCCCCTGTTGAAAATAAGCAAGCAAATGAGCTCGGAGCCAGTGGCTGATCAGTGGTTTGCAAATTCTGCCCCAGACTGTAAAGAGGAACCTCAATTACTATGGAGACTGCTCCTATACAGCAGGTTAAATGTTAGTTTTGGACTTCTGACGTGCTGGGCTCACCAAGCAAATTACTGGAGTCCAGGGTCCCAAGGTGTYGGGTAGGGGACCGGTCCTTCAGGCAGGCGAGTTCCATCAATGCAGAGGTATCCTGATAAGGATTCTTAATTTAATGGAGCTCCTGCAAATAAACAAGCTTAATAAAGATTACTCGCTTCCTGGAATTCATTGTGCTGCTCCAATTTAATGCTATCACTTGCATAAGAGGCTATGACAAAGTCTCTGGAAAAAAAAATAAAATATGCAAATTCAGACACTTCAAAGGCTTTTATTTTAATTGCATAAAATGCAGAGCAGAACAAGAGCAACTCCACTAAAAACGGAAAAAGCCTAAGAGAGGCGACTGATACATTTGCATCACTTTTTATTGAGAGAATTACTCTCAAGCGCAGGAGTGCTCTGAACCACCACTGCCTTGGAATCGCTACGATTCTCACGACAGGTCTGTAGAACTGCAGGAAATGTCTGCAGAAAAAAAGAACGAAGATCTCGCAAAACTCTCCAAACTTCAGGTTTCATTGCAAATGCCGAGTTCTGTGTAGATTTGCTGAAGCTTGTAAATATTATGATCCAACTTTGGATCACCTTCAAGTGAATCTGTGACCAGTTTTGAATAGACTGAGGTCCATTTTCAAACAAATGTGGGCTGAATTGTGGTTTGGCACTCCAGCCTGCAAAGCTTAGTGGTTTTGATAGAATTTTGCCTACATTTTGGGGGTTCTTTTAAATCAATGATGAGCTCAAGATGAAAAATTTGGGTCAGGACCAGCAACTGCAGGTATTTCGATCCAAGCTATGTGGCTCTGGCCCGGTTCAAAACCAAATTAAAACCATAATTCATATCAAAACTGAAGAAAAATAGGTATATAAACCCAGCCCAACAAGAAAATTAAATTCTACACAACTCCACTGGCTTAATGTTTTGACTGATTACAATGGATATTTTAGCCCATTTTGCATACACTAACTTACATCTTAGTGTTGGTCACAGGAAAACAGCTTTGTGCGATGAGCACTCACACTCGTATCGCATGAAAACTTCTTAAATGAGTGCAAAATAAATGAATTTTTAGAACATCATTTATTTTTCTATTTTACTATGCCTGAATTGCTTGTGGATAGGAATACTTAATCTTATGCTTTATCTACCAAGCCACTTCATCTCTGCAAATGGGGTCAGCCCCAAGAGTAGCACTAAAACAGTAAGCCATCTAAAACTGCTCGAATAGCCCGGTGAGTAATTATAACATTAGAGACTTGTGGGGTGCACTTAGGAGCTACAACAATAGCAGTAAAGCCTTCAACCCAGTTAAAACCCTTAGAATCAAATGTGGTCACATTGGTCAAGGGTGGATGGGAACAAGTCCTCAAGTGAGAGACGTGAGTTGTGTTTCTGAGCATTCTCCTGGAGGGCAGTTGCTACTGTCTGAAACGATGAAAAACTACAGAGAACAGAAGAGAATTAATCAAAAGCAGCTTAGGCCAGAACACATCCTCCACTTTCAAAACCTTTATGAATAACTGGGTCTTTATCAATTTGTAACAGAAAATTTTAAAATACCATCCAGCAAAAGAAGGCAGCAAGTGATTAAAACATTAACTTTACAGGTTATCCCATCATTTTAATTCTACTGCAGAAGTTTTTCCTCAACAAGATACCAATGAACCACATAGAGGTTACTGCAGTCTGACAAGCCTTCATGCTCATTTCTGCTAAATTACAGAGACATTTCTAATTTCAGGATAATTAATACTTTTGTAATGTTGACAACATAATTCTCTCAAATAGCTAGCAGCTACAGACAGGCTTTATATACATGAGATTATAAACGGCTCTTAATTGCTGAACAAAATCTAAAACTTAATAAAATGAGGACTACATACCCAATTCAAAACGAATATGTAGCTCTCAAGCTTTTGCTCTAAAGCCAGTGTTACCTTGAGCACAGGCCATGGGAACCCTAATGTTTCCACACAAGGTATCCCAACAGCCTGTCCACAGAGACATCTATAACCCAGTTTCCAGCCTCAGAGTGCACTGGGATGGTAAATCCTCTGCCCATGTGGTTCCCAAGGCCACACAAAGTAAAACAGCCTATTTTTAAACCACCTCTTTCTTGGCTATGCCGCAGAAAAGCTATTTTTGTCTGTGGCGGGAGCCAGTCCCTCTGAAGTACGTTTACATTATATATAAGGGCAAAGCCTGGTGATGAAAGTATAAATTTCATCAGAATTTTCTTCAGTTTGTAATCTCAATTTCCTGAATTGTTTGGGGAAAATCAGTTAGGCAGCTATCTTCTGCCTAGGATGCTGGCTGTTTCTGCTTTCCCTCCATAAGTTTTAATCTGTTCCATGAAAAGGAGCATTAATCAACAAGCGGCAGGTATCCAAATATCTTTGAGAAACAAAGGCATAATCTCTGTGTTCTGTTCCTCACTTTATGTAGCTGGTAACTCTGCTTTCTTCACCTTCTCCCACTTATGAAACAGGATAAACTTTCCTGGGCATCGTCTTTACAGGACCTACCACAACAGGATTTCAGGCCTCTGCTTCTGCTATTACGCTACAACAAATCTATACATGCAACGATGAGCAAAGAAAAGATTTACACTCTAAGTAGGATCTATTTTATCCAGCAAACGCATAGATGAACGTGCTGCCTACCAGGACTGCTACACATTCCTTCCAAATTCCACAGAATAGAGCAACCTGAAAAAACTATCAAACAGTCTCCTAGGAAGACTTTAGGGAATTAGTGAAGTTAGGAAGGCAATTGTGTTGGCAAGAACCAAGCTATCCCTTTCAGGGGGGCTGTGCGGATGATTCTGCCTGCAGCCAGGAATGCTCCCTGGCGTTACGGCCGCCGTAAAGGCTCAGGCTACCACCACAGCCTCTCTCACGGGTATTTCCATAGTCCTCTGTTATGGAGCTATCTCAGCAGTGTTTAGCTTCACAATAATACCTGATGTAGACGGTATTATTGTTCTCCTCTTATGTAATATCAGAAATGAATTAGAGACTATTAGGAAACACAGGACTCTCCAATCCTACATGAGGGCAAAGAACTGAGCCCTCCACACAACGGACTAGTGTCTCCACTCCCCAGGGAAACATGGTTTTCTGCTTACATTTTTTCCTTAATAATGCAGTAAACGGGCATTTTCAAGAGAGATGAACAGACCTAACTCGCTAATTGAACTTGGAAACTTAAATTCTTTTGGCTATTTTGAAAATATCAGTCTTCATGCTGATGTGTCTGTCATCTGATTCAACTATTGACAAAATAAAGGCACACAAGTTCATTGGGAAAGTACAGAATGTAGTATGGCAGTACTGCTGTTCTGTAAAGCCAACGGATCTTTTATAGACGAGGCCATGTTTACTTATGGAGTGTCATTGCCAGAAAGAGATTAAAACAAATGAGACACGAGGATTCGTGCTGGCACGTGACAGCTGCCAGGACAGCAGTATTCCCAGCTCATCCTCAAATGCGTCCCTCGAATTCGGAAATGTGATCACTTCCTCTGAAAACTAGCATCTTGCTGATACGCAACCATCATGTGTAATTTTTATATCCTTATGACACCAGGGAGCCCAGATTGTGTCAGCAACCTCTGAGCCACCTGAAAGCAATCTTCAGTTGCCAAATTTATCCTGATTATAAGCATTGCAGAAACACAGCTGTCCTACAGCATATTTGTTGCTCCACCCTTTGTTTTGACTTATTTACCTTACCTCTGATTTCTAGAGGGATTGATCCTGCTCCTAGATACTCAGGTGTAGCTCTCACTGGATGATATCACAACTATAGAAAGGGAATCGGGCTCCTTTCAGTACTTGAATAGAATGTTGTAGGTTCTTAACTGCCTCACTGATTAACACTTACCCAACATCTTGGAAAAAGATTGCCATGGAAAATGAGAGGTACTTCATTCTAGGGTCTCAGAGAACATCTTGTTGTACAGAACTGCTTAAGCACTTATTTAAAAGAAATAAAGGGCTGCTTTTACTGAACAATAATTTTAAAAATCCTGAAATCCATATTTTCCCAAAACATCATGACAACAGTTTTACTCAATATGAAAATTCAGTCATTGGACTGAGGATGCTGGAAAGCCACTGAGACTCCTTTGCTGCTAATTCATAAATGTTTTTGCTAATACCAGTGCCAGCACTTCAAACTATTCTGCAGTTTGTCAAGCTGAATTAGAAACAAACAGTAAAAACATTAATTCTGTCCAGTTAGTTCTTACATAGTTCTGGCAAGTCATTTGAATAGAATTACTACAGAGTAGAAGACATTTCAGTATAAAAATTTAAGAGCAGGTATGAAAAAGATTCATGAGAATCTGTAATGAAAGCCACATGCAAAACTAGAGCACACTGTTCTTGTGCTTCCTTTCAATAATACTTCACAACCCCAAGGATATTATCTCAGTCAGGGKGTTGTTGAGCAGGACAAAAGAACATCCACATCCCAAACCTTTTTCAAGTTTGCATTTGGCAGGCTAGGACATGGGAGTGATCTGCAGCACTATTTTGTGCTCAGGGTGTGGGCTTAGAAAGATAAACGGAACCGAGAGCCAAGTCTTGTGCTTTCCCAAAGGAAGAATTCCAATCTGTAAAGAAAGACACTGCAAAAAGTTAAAGAAAACAACAGTCTACAGCATAACATGAAAAAAATTGGAGCTCTTTTTAATGCAAGTAGACAAAGTCCTGGGAAGCTTTGTTATATTTATAGCTTTTTTTGGGTGTTTGGGGTCTTGCCTCAGTAGTATCTACAAGCCAAGACTTAACTGCACCTGCTAGATTTCCATACAGTTACATTTGCAATAGGATAAATTGTGCCACATGCTCTAGGTGTCCCTGCTTGAGCAGGAAGGTTGGACTAGATGATCTCTAGAGGTCCCTTCCAACCTTGAACATTCTGTGATTCTGTGATAAGTACTTTGCTAAATTCTGTGGCATTACCGATACTTCCAAGAAATTCTTCAGTAGACCTACCCAAAATAATAAAGCAATCACTTTCTGCAGCCTCAATTTGTGAACACATTTGGGAAGAGAAGTTTTAAAAGGAGAAGATAACTTCTTCTCAGGTGTTGCTGTTCCATCTTTGAATGCAAATCTGGAGCTGAGAAGCTTTCATCTCCCTTAAAAAAGCAAGATTTGGACTGCCATTCCAGAAACTGCTGAGAATTGACCTCTGAGAATCAAGTCTTCTCAGAGAAGTTTGGCACTAATTGAAAATATAAAAGATTATTTACTTCTTTAAAGTCTTGACCAATAGAATAAAAATATTATCCATCATTGCAGTGAACTTTCATACTAAATGTCACAACACTGAAAGAAGGGTTTTTTTCTGAACATCTGGAACAAATGATATTTAGGTGGGCTAACTCCAGGATGTTACTTGCCTTCTACAGTTCCTAGCTGCTGTCTGGGAGACCTTACTGTTACTGCTGCCTGAGAGAATTTTGTTATTCACCTCAAAGGGACCACCCATGAAAAACTAGACAAACCAGACATTTATTTCAGATACCCCATATTCCTTCCTTATAATAACACAAGCTGTGTTCAGATCACTGTTCTCCTGGAATCTCACTTGGCTTTTTCTCACCTCTCCTCTGCTTTGCAGCTTGCTCTGCTTCACAGTTGCCCCACTCTGGTAAAGACTTGTTACAGTCAATGACATGAATTCAGTTCCCTGTTCTGGACAAATGATACATGTTTTCTGGTTCAGACTAAAATGGGCATAGAAGCACCTGACCCTGCTGCTTTTATACATAGGAATAAAGGGATTTTCTGATACTGTATTAATGTAGTGCTGGAGATGAATTTCAGTGCCAGAGAAAGATGAAGATTCATAGTTCAAGAGAAGAATAAATATATGAATCAGAGAAAAAACATGCACAGTTCAACAAGGCTAGTACTGAATTATTTTTGAAACGGCAGGGTGCCCAATCTTTAGCAGAAAAAGAAAAGAAGCTGCAAAGACACTGGAAAAAAACCTCACCTAAAGGGATACCAGAATCAGCTCTAACTCCTGGGTTGTGAATGCCTTGAAGCAGCAGATACTGCAGAAACTTCTCAGTCTAGACTTCAGATTCAAGGACTGGATGTGCTTTGCCTAATGTCTACACAAGCTTATACGTGCATTAACATATCACATACGTATATGTGTGTGTGTGTCACTACTACTCTTTCCAACAGAGCTTGGAGCTTCAGATGTCCCTTTTGGAGACAGAGAGGGGCCAGGGGATAGCCTGGGGTACAGAAGTAGTGAAGTGAAATACAGCAGCTGCAAAAAACCTGTAGAGAAATGGTACCCTCTGCTTTGTATGAGCCTGGTGGATCCTTTAGGTTTGAGGATCTAAAGTGCTAGGTATGGTCTCAAGCCAGTATACAATAAACCTTGATATTATCAATGGGAAAAGCATGCCTCTGATCAGACATGAATGGCTAGAAACTTTTCCTAAAGTAAGTTTACATCTAGGGCTTTCAAAAGAGCTCACTTCCCTTCCAGACATCTTTGGAAAGCCAAACTCCTAAAAAAAGAAAAAAAATAAAAGGTTTTGTGCTAGCTGATGAAAGCGGCATTTACTGACATGTGGTCTTTTAAAAGTCTGGAGAGGTACAAGAGTTCCTAAGCAGAACACAAATTCTTTTTCTAAATTTTGGCCCTGAAAGTACCATGTTTCTATGGTTCAAGTAGATATAGGGGGAGCAGCACAGCTCTATATTACTTCTGCATTCAAATATTTGCCTAAAAGCATCATGAAGTTGATATTTTAGATGTCTGTTAAAAAGGGCCTAGTGTGCCTCATTTAAATTGTGATATTTCCTTTTGGAAGTGGATCGTGTCACCAAAACTCCTAACATCACATCTTTGTATTATCCCAACTCTCCTGCTCTTACCGATAGAGTAGCATGGTGAGTATTCAGTTGCATTCATGTTTCCCACTCCTCCTCTTTCCACCCATTATTAAGTTATTGAGATATTTGCTGGACAAAGACATAAGATTCATATTCACAAATCTGGCAAGCCTGAGAATTTGAACTACAAGGAGAAATACAGTTCTGTACATTCAAAAATGAATTGGAAAAACGCCCTGGCTTTCTTTCCGTTTCTAAAACTCCCTCTTTCATTATCTTTGCTCTTTTAGTGTCAGAAGTTCACAACCTATCTATCAACCAAATATTAAAAGAAACAATTAAGGACATGTTTTTATGTGAGAGCCATGTGTAGTTTTTGGCATCAAATACAGACTTTGAGCCCACTGATATCTCTCCGAGTGTTTTATTCTTGAAAGAATGGCCTACTGTCAAATAAGTCATTTAACCATTGAGAGAATGCCTGCTTCTTGATTTTAGATTTGTAATCTGTATAGGAATAATTGTTTGATTCAGGTAGTGATGTGGGCAGATGGCTTTACCAGTGAATCATTAACAGGGAGTGAATTTTAAGCACACAAGTCAGAAAAGATGGACTAGAGTTGGGTCCAGTGCTTATTCCCAAGCAATAGAAAGATAAACTGCCTGGCTCTGAGGTCGAGGGATGGCTCTGCAGTTTGTATTTTCCTTCAGCAACATCAAATCCCAAAATTTCTTCTCTTTTCGTAAGAAATGCAGAGTGAATTTAGAATTCCTAAACCAAAGGTTGTCCTCAAATTTTAAGAACAGTTCATTTTTACAAGTAGCTTATGATTACCTGATTCTTAACCGCAGAAGAGAGCATGGAGAGAAGGTTGGCATAAAATTTTAGATTTAAATAGGAAGGAAAGAAGTGATTAAGTCAGAGACCAGAATGGGACTCAAGAGATCTAGCTGCGGATTTCCTGACTGATCAAAAAAATCATTTAATCATTTTTCCTTTCTTAATCCCTCAGCTCTCTGCACTGTACAAACACTTTCCTTTCTTCCTCTCAATGACTCTTATTTATGAAGTTTAATTAAATAACAAAGATAGGAGTTGTTCTATATTACACAAGAGCACGACACACTGTTAATAAATAATAACAACAGGTTGTAATAAAGATAGGAAAGTAGATCCCTCTCTCCTCCCTCGTCTGAATGTTCTCAATGAACTTTGACATGTTCTCTTTCTGGATTTACCTTTTCCAACCCAAATCTTAAGCAATAAAAATCTGGAGATTCGATTAGGGGAGCAGTAGACAGGAGACACACCAGTGACTGACAGGTGATGCAGAACATAAAGGAAAGCCACAGAAAAGGGAACCATGAACAAAAAATAACAGAGCTCAGAAAGGCTGTAGACGAAAAAGGAAGGGAAGAAAAATGTGGATAGGAACAGAAAAAAATTTAAGATCTACAAGCCAAAAAAGATGGTTAGAGAACCAAAGGATAGATCAGGAAAATATAGAAATAAAAGATCGCTAAGGAACCTTAACTTCTTTTAATTTGGACTATTTTGATAGTGACAAGTAGTGTTTGGTTTCATCAAAAAAGGCATTTTTTTCATGGGAACCAAAAGCCAAAGTGTAGAAGATGATCTGCCAACATTTTCAGCATTTTGCTATGTTCTTCTACAGATAGATTTAAGTGGAAAGCACTTGGTCAAGCACAACATCTCTTATCTCAAGTATTAGTACTAGCTAAGGATCTCCAAATCAGAAATTGTGCATCTCTACCACTGAGCGGAAAGGCTACAGGACAGACCTGTGAAAATGCACTTATTTGTCTACAGGTTCAGGTCTGAGTCTAGAAACAGTGCCCAAAGCACCTTTGTCCTCAAGTCATATTTACTTCAAAGCAAATAAAGCTAGTTACTTCTGCAAGCAGTTAAATAGGACCCTAAAGTTCTGTGCAGAGATGCCAAACAGACATTTCCTGGAGTCATCAACACGCCGGTTCTACTAAAAAAGCTGCAATCTGCACAGTTCCCAATTCAGTTGCATTTAACCCTGTTTTCTTAAATATGGGGCATGACAGGGTTTCTAGGCATTCTCTTCATGATGTTTTCTTTGCTTTCTGTCCCAAACTACCCTCTGCTCTGCTGAAGCTCATATGAAGCAATTGTGCCCGTCTCAGGCCGCTGCTGATACTATAGCACCCGGTGAGAGCATTGAGTGCAGCGCTCCGAACTTGCAAGGCCAATGCCATAGTAAATTTGGTAGATTTTATATATTTTGCAAATCTTTTCAAGAATATCAGCTCTTGTATTCCCCGAGCAGTGCATCAAGTGATTTGCTTTCCTTGTCGTTTCTCTCTCTGTCTTACCTGCATAGCACTAGTCCTTCCTATCTCATACTCTCAGACACTGCAATTCACTCAGTGAATTGGGAGAAGGAGGAAAAATGGGGAAAACTGAAAAAAAAAACCAACATGTCAGCTAGTGCATTTACAAGAGGCAGAAGATCAAATATTCATTTTAGCAGTAGCGAACTCAGGACTACATATAATAGTTGCAAACTCTGCCAAGTCTGCAGCACATGAGCGTGTAGCGACTCAGAATTAAACCAAGCAAAAGCTGCTGCCGGGTTGGGAAGGGAGGAGAGAAGGGGAGGGAGAACCCACTAAAGTGCTAAAGCATCATGGAGAGCTGTCACAATAAATGAAAGTACCGGAGCAATTAGCAGCCACAGTACTAAAAAACTGTGCCACTTCCCCCCTTCTAATTGTACTTCATCTTAGTCAGAAGCTAAACTCAAACTGAACTCTTGGATATGGAAGAATTGACTCATTTGAAGAACACAACGGCCTAATAGTTAACTTCTGCTTTTCTAACAAAATAAAGAGTAGGAGTTTGAGAAAAGAAATGGAGGGATACAGAACTGAGGGAAGCGGAACCTGGAAATATCTGCAAAATACCTTGCATTGCTTGCTCTTAAATGCTCCTGTTACATTTACCTCGCTGATGACACCGATGAGGACTCGGCTGCTAACGGGGCAGTTATACTGGCTCACCTGAACTTGTTGTCGTTACCCTTTCCTTGCCACGTCCTTGGGACCCTCACTGGGTGTCTTAAGAGTTGGATAGGGACATTGTGACAGCACCTCTGGGGGCAGAGGGACATTTCTGAGAGGCCTTGATTTGCTCCAGGGTAAGTGTTGTGAGGCTCAGAGCTGTTTACTTCATATCACCCATCACTGGCTATCCTGGGAATTTGTCCTGCCTCTGGGTTTCATTAGACAAACAGAAATGATGCACAAACTTAGCTGGCTTGTCCTGAGGAACAAGTTTCAGTTCCATATATTTAGGAGAGTTTCTTAGCAAAATGTTGTCTTAGCAACATTTTGGTGAAGCGTTTCTGCTTTTGCCATGTGACACTGATTTGTCTTAACTTTTTAATCCAGGATTAACAATTCTTCTTTTTGACACTACATTCCACTTTTTTAGTTTTCAATGAGCTTTAATAACAGAAGAGCAAACAGAAAAGAATCTGTTGGCACTCTGTCATTTCTGACACAAAACAATAACCACTTTGGCATCCAGACATGTCAGCTCCAGACTTGATTTCACTATTTTTTCCACAAAGCTGGCTAAACTACTGTTAGCTCTAGTAAAAGAGCACTGAAATGAGATCTACCACTCAATAGTTATTAGATAACTATTTAGAAAGCTAATAGATAGAGGCAGCTTAAAGCTAAATATTTACATATACATTCTAAGATTGCTCGGGAATACGTAAAAATGAGGGAGTGACCAAGAATGAAGAGCTAGAACTCAGCTTGGCAGCCTCAAAGTCTCTTGAGCTTTGCCAGCTCACATCTCCTCAATTTTAAACCCTTTTTCTATCTTTTCCTTCATATTTCTTTGCATTAGCAGGGCTCAGTGTGTGAGTTGCACAATAATTTCATCAACTTTCAGCTGAGAAACCTAGACTCAAATATCTAGGCTAATTATTGCCAAGCTTAGTATATAGATTATTATTTTACTGCTCAGGATCAGAGGTTGCTTTCCTCCTACGACCCTTTGAAGGTAGTTTTAGAGTTGGGGTTTTGTTACTTTGTTTTCCTCCTCTTTCTTCCTGAAGTATAGCAGGTTTTTAGAATTCAAACAGTGTTTTAGAAGATCCTTCCTCCTGGTTCCCTGTGCACCCTGAACAACACTCCTACACGCGAGCTCTACACGAGCTGCAGCGGGACTGGCAGCCCCATGCTGTCTGCCTTCATTAATCATTTCTGTCCCGCTGCTTCCACCCTTCGCAGGGATGGGAATTTCATAAATAAATTACTTAATGGAACTGCGTCTCTTTAAAAACAAACTCCTAACCAACACACCACAGAAGGAATTTCAATGTTAGAAACGCACCTTGGGTTGCGGGCTGGCTCTCCAGAGCAACTGAAAGCCCTTTGGTTGGTGAAAGCAACTGAGCTGCCACAGGCAAGCAGGCCCAGGCTCGGATGTCCTATCTCCTTTCTGTGCCCACAAAAATGATCTATGGAAGAATTAAGGTCACTAGATACTTGAAAATGAGCGACCTTTTCATTAACTGCAGCAGCTTAAAACTCTCGCCTAAGATCTGTGCCTGAGGAGAAAATGAAGCAACCTGGAATATCGTTATATCACCTATGAAATACAGCTTGCAAATAGAGAGCAAAGAAAAATACTTTCATGCCAGGTACAGATGGCCAAACAGGTCTCATGACAGCTGTTTTACTGAGGAAGACTAACAGGGCTTTGTGATACAGTCTATAACCAGAAAGAAAATAAAGACTACATATTTTCATAACACAAGCATAGATCCCGGGGTCTTCAGTGAGTCTAATGTAAATGTGTCTAACAAAAACTGGATAGGAATCTCACAGTTTAACATTTACAGTTTACTTATAATATTTTATTCAAATTCCTTTCAATCTGAAAAAAAACCCAACTGGTAGAATGGATCCCCATTCCTTTGCCAGAACAGTTTTTTAACCTGGCATCCTGCTAGAACAATTGCGTTAGTCAGCATTTTGCATTCTTTCCATGAAAATGTTATTTTTAATAAAGAACCCAGCCTCAAATAAAAATTCTACTGTCAGTATCAACATTGAAGACATTTTAAGTATAATAAGATTTCCTTTTTTAAAGGGCTGGGAGGCTTTTTTTAGTCAAAAATCTCAAAGCAGCAGTCCATGTAGTCACACTAAACATATACGGAAACTCTGCAATGGGTGCAATAATAAAAAAGCAGATTTGATGCACAAAAAAAAATAATAGCTCTGATTAAATCAGTGGTGCTAGACAGCTCTGCTCCCAGACCGAGGCAGACACAGAACATTAGCAGGCAGGCTGGGAACTCGCAGTTGTTCTCCAAGACTTTGGGTGGTGATTTGCATACAATATTGCCACACTTGGCTGCCGCGCAGCTGGGCTTCTTACGCCTGCTCGCTCCTCTGCAAAATTTTTCTCCTGTAGAGATGGAAAGTTTGGTCTATTTGTCTCTGATTTCTGAATGCTCGGCAGCAGCAACACCAAAGCTGCTGTCAGAGGGCTGGAAATGCAGACACGGATAGAACCTGAGATCCTGTCAGTCCTACCGCCCGTGCACGAGGGTCCCAAATGCTGAGGCTTCCCTCGCACGCAGGCAACCTGTGCCTCGCGGAGGCAGAACGTCTGGCTTTTCAGCAAGCGCCAGACACGTCAATGATGCTTTACACTGCGAGTGCTATATTTTTCTGCCTGTATTGTAATAATAGATCACACTGTGCKTAGCTAAGTGAGGACTTCATTCACTATGACACTTGCATAAGGATTAATTTTTAAACTCATCCCTTTACAAACTCATCTCCTTTTCAGGTTTAAAATGAAACATTATTTTCTTTTGAGAGGTTCTGAGCCAGAGTTTCTGCCAGACTCCGGGTTATTCCTACTTTGGGGGGTATAGCTGATTACCACTTTCAACTTGTCCTTTGCACACACGTGTTTTTCCACTGGTGCTGGCTGGAAACGCAGAGAAAGTGAAAGGAAACCAGGTATTGGAAATAAATTAGAAACCAGGTATGAAAATGCAGCTATCGAATAGAGATTCCAGAGGGAATCCAACAGATTGCATAAATGGCACATGAAACAAAGCTAGCTCCGTTAGTCCTTGAACACATTCTGTTACTGCGGGAACAATTTTCTTTCTTTTACAACGTAAGACGATCTGCTAATAATTACAGATACACATAACTTTTACGGAGTTGACACTGACATTAATACAGTTATTCTTGTGTGTAAACTTACCTATGTACATTGCCAGGAGCACAGTATGGGAGGCAAGCAAAGGAAACCCATCAAAACWATTTAAAAAGAAAAATTTATGGTCATGATATGTTTGCATCCCCACTTCCAAGAGACTCTTACCTGAGAGTTAAGAAAGGTTATTAGTGTTATTTTGTAATACCTGTGAAAGCAAGTTTGATCAAATAGTGATCTTTACTAAAATCTGGTACTAATCCCACAACACTCTTAAAGTCACTATAGGATCTGAGTTTGTAAGTTCTGAACACTAACAACAGGCACACAAGCAACAGCATTCACTATTGATATCAGAGCTTATTTATTTTAAACAAATTTTGAAAGCTGAAATTTCTTCCTTAATATTTCTGTTGTCCAGAAGAAGGCAGATTATGAYGGTATAGATCAATTTTTCAAACTTGTTCATTCTCTTAGTATAATTGCCAGGGACAGCGCTACAAAGAAGTACTAATTCTTACTAATCATTCACAATCTAATATGACTGACACAGTGTTTTACCCTTGAATCATCGTTTTTATTATCACTACCTCCATGCCAGCACAAACCATCAGAAAGCAAMAGAGATGCAAAGGAGGAAAGCTTCCAACAAGAAAATAAATGATTCAGTGAAAGAGTTTTTAGACTGGCCTATTCAGAGCATCATTTTATGTTAATAACATGAAAAACTGTTAAAGGTCAGATCAGTCATCAAATGTCACTGATACTAATGCCATTGAGMCAGTTCCTGGGGTTCCTGACTCACTTTTTTTTTTAAAACAAAATTGAAGTCCCACTCAAGAGGAAAAACTGTATTTACAGTGTAAGTCTTGAATCAATGCTGCGCAGAACTGATTTCATCCAACTCCTCTACAGTGAGAATTCCTGTCTTGTTTCACACTGGTCACGTCACCTCCCTTGCCACCGACCTGCACCTGCAAACAGCAGCAACTCCGTATCCTCTCACTCTTGAGCTYCCCTTAAACCCTTGCGCAGCATCAACTACGGTCAGACCTGGCCTTCTGTGAAGCCTATTGCCGTAGAACAGAAGAGTTGTGTGTGTTTGTGGTGCCTTTACTCCCTAGCAAGCCCGGCAATGAAGCACCTGGGCACCCGCTCCTGCCCTCGGCACAGCGCAGATCCCGCCACCGATGGACACTGGAGCTGACCGAGGACAGCAGCTCCTACCTTGCTTTGACACCTCGACTTCTCCGAGGTGTTAAAAATATGGTGAATTTAGGGGTTGAAATTTCATCTTGGACCTGGCAAGGTACAGAGCAACTGCTGCGATTTTACAAGCTTACCTCCCAGCAGGGTCACTGGCAACTGAGGAATGCGATGTCTTCTCAAAGTTGTTCTGCGCATTTGCAATTTAACCTCTCAAAGATTTAAAAGAAAAGAAAAAATCCAGTCCTTAGGAGGGGACAGCTTATGAGAAATGGCACATCCCACTTTCAACCAACAAGACATATAAAAAACTGATTCTGATTTCTCTAATTTCATCAAATCCATTAAAATTATATGTTTTACATGGGAACACAAATGGTTTCAGGTCCTAATTATTAATAGAAAAAATAATCCAAAGGGCACATTCGTTGCCACTGAGACCACCATATTTTAAGTACACTGCTTGAATTCTACATTAACCTTTTTGACATGCGGTAGGCCTGGACAGGATAAGCAACATACACCAAAATCTGAAGAAAACACTACCTGAAGAAAAGGATGCTCTCTACGGCTAAACAAAGCCCAAATTGGCCCATCATTGCTAACTGTTAAATAGCCTTCTTAGTAAAAATTACCACCATTGTGTTTCCCAGGGAGAAATCAAAGTAAGAACCAGATGTCTCTTTCTTTTCTGTAAATTCAGAGCTAACTGAACTGACAGCTGAATAATGGCAAAGGAGCTATTCTGAGCACTGCAATGTGGCACAATGTATGGAAACCACTTCCTCTGTCTGTAGGTGTTTGGCTTGCTTTCTCATTTGGACAAGGGCCAATTTTTGTGCCACTGAGAAAAAAAATAAATAAATAAAAGCACCCAGCCTTCTCTTGCTCATCRCAATGCAATTTTAAACTAGGAATCATTTTTACAGGTGTTTCCAATGAATTTATTGCGATTTTGTCACCAATAAAATTTGCACAGAGCTACCACCAGTGTACCTGGAAAAGTAAATATTCAGTGGGTGCCAAATGTAAGAATATTCAATATGAATACTCTGCCCTTCCATACCAACTCTCTGAACTTCAGGCAATGGTGCTTTTTTGCATCTAACTGCATTTGTACTACAACAAGAGCATGCAAAGATTTTATGTGGTGGTCAGTGTGCAGACCTGATCGCTACCGTCCCAGAAGCTGCTAAGCCCAAAGTAGATATAATCAGTCAAGAAAAGACTGGCAGGCATTGGCCACCTAACTTACAGATTTGCTAGCAAAATGTGCCACAGCAATATAAGTTGAAGGGGTGAAAAAGGAAATACATCCTCCTGTAACCATCTGCAGAGGCCACTTCTTCAAGGAGGAGGCCTTCTCGAGAGAAATACACAACCTGGGAAGAAAACACCACTGGGCTTTTTTTTTCCTGTTTCTGCAGATATTCTAAGTATATACGACTAAGAGTTTGTTGTTCCCGGAATTCTTGTTTGTGTAGCAGATAAAAAGCATCCAGATGCCACCAAAAATATCTGCCCTGTTCTTTAGTCTGTRCTGTACGTCACACTTTCACATGCTGCTGAGTTTGAAACTGATTCAACAATCCAGCAACAGATGGCTGAGCTCTATTCTTCCAGTTTCATTCTTTTTTTTTTTTCCTCCAAGATATCACAGCAATTCTTTCCTGCATTTTACTTAGGCTAGAAAATATATTTATTCACCAGAAATATTTAGATCGCAAAGGATGGGAGAAGTTAATTCTTTGAATTTTTGAGTTTCCCCTTTTTTTTAAGTTTACCAACCAACATTCATTATGGAACTACCCACCCAGAGACTAGGATGTGCTTTCAGAGTGGAAAGCATCCTGCAAATTTATGGGTGCTATACAGATAATCCAATATTATTTTGCAACTCCAAAGCACCCTGGAATTCCGAARTCCACACAGTGAATCTGCAGTTTGGCCCAGGATTTGGGGATCGATAGCTTAGATTACAGCCTCTTCATTAGTGCAAGATAATTCTGTGGGTACAGAGCTTCTCATAAATCCCTGAGCAAACCGATGGCTAAAGGTGTTAGCATGGATGGAAACACCTCTTCTCATCCCTGAACAACATAAACTGCTTGTGTTTTTACTTGGGGGGATGGGGGTGGATTTTTTTTTTTTAATTTCTTTGCAATTATCAAAARCTTTTAGGGCATCTTGGCAGCTCCTGGGTTAGGTGGTTTAGGTGAACCAGCCTTCTTGCACGCCTGCCGTTTCGCTTTTTGTTAGCACTCTGGGAGGCAGCAGTGTGAAGGGTTTTCAAAGAAGGACTTCGCAAGTTCAGCATTATGATTCTCAGCTGCAGACACTGCCAAAATTATCATCTACCCACCCTTTTTGTTCCAGTTTGAAGGAAGAGACAAATCTGGTGTTGTTTTTTTTTTTTTTTTTTTTAAATCAGATCTTCATCCCACATAATCTTCTTCATGCTGTTTGCACAGTTTAGCCTTTAGCCAGCTAATTAATTAAATACTTTCTCCTGAGAGAAGGCCAAATATTCATCTGATATGACTTCAACAGAGTTCAGTAGAGTCAGAAAACAATTTAGCCCAAGAATAGCTGCCTGCTTAGAGTTTCCCCTTTATGAGCATATTTTTAATTCCAGGAGAACCCCACAAGGGGTAATTTCCACATAATATTCATTCTTCACCATCATATTCTCTCTGCAACAGGTTAATCATTGCTGAAAAGGGTTTCAGACTGAGATTTAGTTGAAGTAGTCAGTCAGGACTAAGAGACAAACAAAAAACCCTTTAGAATAATAAAATAGATTAAACTCATCTGAGGCCGGTAGGAAGTGCTACCATTGCAGAAGAGATGAATGTTCATGGCACAGGAAAACAAGATTTTGTTACATGCCTGAATCTCTCCAAAATTCCCAAACAGGCTAAAGGAATTGAAAATAAGAAAGGGTTAATGAATGGGATTAGGATTTTGTAACTTTGAGCCTTACAGTGTCCTCAGTGGCTTGTGCATCTCGACGGGTTCCTTTCAGAGGAGCTACTCTCACCAATTTCATTACTCTGAAACCATCACATCTCTTCCTTGTTTTATGACCTTAGAAAAATCATTTAAGAACAATTCTGCTGGAATGATCTATTTTGGCACCAATGGATTTATGTAAGACTTCAGATTTCTCTCCCTCACTAATTTCACCATGAAATGGAAAGCTTTACTTCACAGAGACAGGAAGGGGCTAGATGAATTGACACCAATGCCAACTCTGCCTATCAAATGCCATAAATGTGATTCTTTCCTAGCTTACGACAGGGTAAATCAGGAGTAAATCCAATAGAGTTTCACCGGTATAATGATGTCTTTGGTGTTTTTACAAGTACTATCACTTAAACCATGACATGTACAAAATYAAATGAGACATCCTCGTTAGTGCTATTAGAGAGCTTCTGAGCCCTTTTCTGCTTCTTGGAAACAGAAAATGGTGAGTTTGTTTTACTTATTTTAATATTTCCCTTCCAGAACACGCAGCTGAAAGACCAAAAGTATTTTCTGCTGAGGTTTGAATTTCTCACAAATTAATTTACTCCTCAGCAATGTGCACTGAGCAAATTAGAAGATTTGCCAAGTTTTCACTGGCAGGTAATTTTGCTAAGTACTGGAAGTTGGTATTCCTGGACAAGGTTACTATCATAATACACTTTTCTAAAAAGTTTGCCAATGTCTTGCTACAACTCTGTCCAGGTCTTTTAAAGAAAAACGCATATCAGCATTTTTATAACAGAAAGATTTCGGACTCATTGAAAATTCAAGACTTAATTCTAAAGATTTTACTCTCATTACTGTTCCCACTAGCTGTAAACATAATGTCCATATGAACAAGGGTGAGCTGAGAATTACAATGCTTTATATTTTTCCAGTTTGAGCATTTCGAAGCCCTGGGATTCTGTGTCCCAGTTCGCAGAGACTTTCTCTGCAGCTGAAATGCATCCACAATATTCTGTGGCACTTGCCTATGGATGAAAGGATAGAACTTAACTGGCCTCATCTACAAGTTAATACCACTGTACAGATCCCCACCATAGTAAAGAATGGAAATAAGCACATCTGGAGAAAGATTCAGCCCAGGCAGTGCTCCCACAGATGGCTTAAACATCACCGTGCCCGGCTCTGTGCCCTTGGCCTACGGGAACCGCTCTCAAAATGAGGCTGGCGCTTCACCCACCTCTGCTCGCAGTCAGGCGCCGCAGCTGGAGCTGCGGCCGGGTGACTTGGCTCTTCTGAGCCTGGGAGGAGAGCGCCTGGAACAGCCCTAGCAGGAGTCCCTAGAGAACTCAGACCTACCCTGCGACTCCCAGTGAACTAGTCACTACGCCAGGAGTGCTTCTGAATCTCAGTTTTAAGAGTTAAACAAAAAATCACGTCCAGTTCTCTTGGTCCCCTCTGCCATGCCAGGTTAGTATAAAGATTAAAGTGTTCAACAGGGAAAAGTGCTGCATAACGCAGTATTGACAGCCACAGGAAGATTAGAGTCCTTGGTTTTTCCATTTAGAATCCTATTATTATTTCTATTTTCCACTTAGAATCCCATTATTATTTTTTTCCTCGTTATGCAAGCTGCTGCATTAGCAAGCCCATGAATTAACTCCTATATTAAGGTCACTTCAGGCATTCGTTGAAGCAAGTATTTCAYAATATTTGAGTGGTCAAATAAAACACAATATTTTTCTTTTTTAAAAGGTTTCTTACAAGGAAATGCATAAAGCACTAACATGATTTTTTTCTATGAATTTGGAGCTAGRAAAAGAAATCCTAACTAGCTACAATCATTAAAATACTTCTAAGCCAAGAGCTACCTTTGGAGGGGGCCTTCCACTCACACACTAGCACCAGCCAACCTTTAGGTTCTAATACAGGTACAAGCAAAGACAGCTGCCACCTATAAAATACATATATGATCCTGAAAGGAGGCTGAGAGGAGAAGCCCTTTTCTCTCTCTCATGCCTGCAGTCTGGCAATAGCATCCATTGCAATACAGTTCCTAAAACGGAGGTTATAAAATAGTTATGAGAAAATTTTATCTGTGTGTAGTTTTAGTCCCAGAAGTTTAATAAACAGTTAGAAAAAGATAATTTCAATGTAAATTGTTTACTGAAAATATATAGACCAATTATGATAAGGATGTGCATCCTCTATAGTAACTGCATTCACACTGGGTAGCGAAGTCTCTGCGCTACAARCTCTACAAGAGCTGAGCCCAGAACACTTCTTTACTAGTGCTTGCTAGGGTTTGCTTACTGCTGTATTAAAAGAGATTGAAGAAACACATTTATAATATCTATGTTATGTTTTACAGTGTAGTACATCTACTGTCCTCACTGCAGACCAGGGCTTCTTCCAGTTCTGCACAGTCATGGAGATGCAGTCCTGAGTGCTCAGGTAGTTGGCAAGAAAAGGTTGTGCACTTTGTCCTCTCAACAACAAACTGCATTCTGATGATGCTCCAGCAAAAGCTCCTCCCATTTTGCTTACAAATATTTTTGCTTACAGATATATTGAGAAACATTTTTTTCCATGATAATTTACCCATTATCTGTGAACTCTGGGAAAACGTTCATCCTTTAATCACACCAGATTATCTACCTGGATATGGAYTCCCTTCTACATTATGATTATTGCGTGAAGATTAACATATATTATATTAGATTAACACACATTATATTTCAGGCTTGATAAAGGATTTCATTTCCTCGATTTCAAAGCAGGTTGGGCACACAAATAAGCACACATATAAGCAACTGTATAGAAAAATTTGCTTGCTTACCTGTGGGTTCCAAGGTCAAACAGCCTAGTTTGTGAGTACAGAAAACTTTTATCTCTGCTTCCTTGCCATCATTCTTTCAAGGGACTATTCAAAGCATGAACCCATTAAGCAACCCAGAATTTGGGGCCTCTAGGAAGCCAATATAGTGACTGGGAAAAACAGAAAACAAACCCACATTTCCTCAGCCTGGTCACTCACATCCTTTTGTTTCCCCAAAGGGAAATGCTAAGCATGGTGCTAAGCACTATCYGTGACTGACTAGGAGTTCCAAAGGAAAGAGAACTGAAAAAGGGAGGACTAAGGATGCAGATAATGGTCATTAGTTGCTATAACAGAGTGTATATATTGGCCTATTAGAGAAAATATTAGGTAATTAGAATATTAGTAATATTAGGAACAAAAGTCAGGTCTCTAAGTTTTCCATATTTCTTTCTTGAAACTGAGAACTTAAAACTGGGATCTCCATTTACCAACTGACTATATGAGCAGTCTGTGTTCCTCTCTCATCTTGGCATGCTACATACCAGAAAGCAGATGAAGTTTAGCAGCCCACCTTTAGAGCCCAACGCTCTTTTTACAAAATAGCACATCAAAGTAGACATTCCCTGAAACTCCCTCAGGGTGAAGATTGGACATCCTCCTTTAAGCCCAGTCTATTTCTTTTCAAGGTTAGAAAACAAATGTTGCTACTATCAGCTTGTTGCGTGTGGCATGATATTGCATAGTCTGTAAATCAGAAAACAATTCTAAACAGTTTAGTATTACGAATAAAACCATTTCCTGTCAGCTTATCACATAAAATAAGCCTAGAGCATTTTAAGAAAGTGAAGACAATATAATACATTGCCTGGAAACTAGCAGGTAAACTATCACATGCCTAAATAATTTCAATTTTTAGATAGCACATTTTCAATAGCTACAATAATTCTCAGGCTGCCTAAATGCATTTCAGAACCTCTTGTACTCTGGTTCGGTTTAAAGCTCARACTCTGTTTGTTTTTTACTTAATGCTCTTTCTGGCTCAATGTCAGACAGTCTTACTCTAGAGCAGAGTCAGATGTAAAAAACAACTCAGTAATTAACCAGCAATTTGCAGAAGAAGTGAAATATCCTTATAGTAGAGGAATAATGGACTCGTTATTGAAAGCTGTCTGAAAGCACTTCATGAAAACAGAGAGCAAGATGTTTGACCTCAGCTACACCAATTTCACAAATAAAGCCTTAATAATAGCTTGCAATCACACTTGGCTGGGCATTATTTCCCAGACACGCAAGGTCTGCACTACAGGGCCAGCAGCAGTGACTCACCCTGCCAGCTGCTAGGGTGGCACGGGGCAGCTTGGCTCTGTCCTAAGTTGTTCTGCGCACACCGTAAAAGCTTCTCTAGACCTCATCCCTCCAGAAAACCTGCACTGTAGGTAAGCAAGACCATAGTGGCTTTCCCATTTCTGAAACATGGTTTGAAATAGRCTTTTGAAGCTGAAAAAGAGAAATTGAACTACTTTCTCATTAAAAGAAAATTTAAAGGGTATCATTAAAGACATGGGACTGAAAGAGGGTATTGAAAAGGGTATTGAAAGGATTTCACAGAAAGGCAAAATAAAGGCATGGATCTATGTCTCACCATGTAATTATGAACCTTAAAACGAGGAGATAACACTAAAATGCTGTACAACTGTGTATCAGTCTTTGCCCAGATCTTTAGCTGTACAAATATTTACAAGATGAGGACCTGACATTCCAGGTCTGCACTCAAAGCTTCTGGTTAAGCCTGTTTATGTCTTTTTGCTCGCATGTAATATCTGCTCTTTTCTATTAGCTGTCTCAGGGGTATAAGGACCATCGCACTTTTAGCAAAAGACACTTTTATTCGCAATGGCTCTCTAAGAATTTGGAAATAAATAATCGTAATTAACCATTGACTATAACTTTATATATCTTCCCTGAACATCTTCATTTTAGCAATTTATCTCATAGACTGGCTCACCTCACAATATTTCCATGAGTCCCGTTTCTCAACCTCTTAAAGATGAGCTTTAAAAATGCTGACATTGCTGATTCTGGTTCTGGACGGAACCCAGACTTTTAGAGGAGCAGTCTATGTTGGAAGAAATTTTGCAATAGCTTCCTAAACACAGAGGGAAATTAGCAATATTTCATGTCGCAAAGTGCTAAGATGAGGGTCTTCACTTTTCTGACATGTATCATCTGGCCCTTCAGTCTGTTCCTCAGCTCAAATGCAATGCGGGAAGCCAGTGAGATGGCAGTCAAAGTTGTCAAAAAAGCTACTACCCTTTTCAGCTGCTTTCACTATTTCTGATTTCCCCCTGACATTCCCTTCAGACCGCATGCTGAGTTCATGTCTCTTCAGTACCTTAGAAGAACTGACCGAGTGAGATTTAGTAAGTCTGAACTGCCCGCATTTTCACCTTTCTGAAAAGATGAAACTTCCCGTGTGATGGTACAGACTAGCTGCTACATGCCTGAGGTTAGGACAGATGGTCCATATAATTCCAGGGTTGCCTGCTGTAAAGTTTTCTAGCAATGGTATCTACTGCATGTGAGAACTGTCAGGAGACTTATATTGGACTAGATGGCCCATAGCCAATGCCTATGTAGTAGTTAGTACACTTCCAGTTTTAGCATCATGATTAGTTTATTTGTGGTTTCTTTTTATCCTTGTCCCTGCACACTATAATGAGCTTCAAAACTTGCAATGCCATGAGGGAAAAAAAAGTCTGTCCTCCAGAATTAAGAGGAATGTTTCTGCAGTAACTCTGTTCAGGATATTGTTTAATACCAATCTTCTCCTCTGTCACAGGTAACAATACAGTACAAATGAATCACATTCAGGCTGTGAGGTCTAAGGTTCTGATAAATTTCTTCAAACCCAGGAAACTCAGAGCAATACCTCTTCAAATTTTAGCAAAAATCGTGTGACCATTTCCTCCTGAAATCTGTATAGAGAAAGAAATCTCACCTCACACTTACAGCCTTTTCTCTTTAGAGCCGTCAGACTGAAGATGCAGAGGAAACAACTTGAGGAGGGACAGTTCTCACATAAAAGAACTATTGTAGCGTTGCAAAATTGCATGTGACCCAGTTCAGAGCACAAGGCGTCAGGAAAGAGCAAAGACGGCTGAGACAGCAAATTCACAATCCCAACACTTCGGAGATTTTCCTGAAGCTAAAAGAAAGAAAAAGAGAAAATGAGAGAAAAAGTCAATGGACAAAATAACCCCAAATTTGTCTATGACTGAATCCTAGTAGTAAGGACTGAGATATATCTCAAGTTAAGTTGGAAATGCAGGTGGAAGAATCCTATCTTAGTCCATAATAGCAGGATGCTCAGATCCATACATATAGGTCATGCAAGAGCATTTGTCCCTGTTATTTTTGTTCAGTTAAGTCTGATAGCCTTATTTTGATGCAATACAGGATAGCACAAAACACATTTCACTGCAGAACAGCTAGAACATGGAAATCCAGTAAGAATAGTAAGAGAATAAATAAATACTGAGAATAGAACAATTACAAGAGCTACATACCCTAACCTTCTTCACATCAAAAATACAAGAGACATCTGTTTCTATTTGAACACGCTAAAAGCAAGTCCTTAAAGATTCATGGTTTTGCCAGTACATCCTACACAGCTCTATAAATTTTCAGATTATGTTTATTTTGTGTTTAAATCTCATATAGACACACCTAGAAATAAAAATGGGACAAAACTGAGGCACATCCTAACCGCTCAGCTGCTTCTGACCYGTGTGGGAGTTTTGCTGGAGTAAAGGTGAAGTGATTCAAGATATGAACCAGTTTTTATCTGAAGGTCTCTCCATATCACACGGACAGGGCTTTCAGATAAAAAGATTCTCATACAGATCTTGCACAGTTTTAAATGGTTTTAAACTGCTGGCCCATTGCCGACCCATCTTAGTGTTTTACTGTTTCAAAGTGACCTGCAGCATCTGGCTGGTGTTTACTAAGGTGAAAGGTTCTGTTAAAACAAAAAAAAAAGCTACTGAAAGGCTTCAGAATTTCTTTATGTATCACATTAAGAGTCTTTTAGCTACAAATGGCACATGTAGGTTTTCTAACTGCATCTAGTGTTGACCTCCTTCTGCAGCACAAGATTGTCTGCAACTCATCACAGGTATCAAAAAGCTACCTGGAAAACTGACTCATAAACTCTCCGTGGAAAACAAAATACAGTGAAAGATCCTATGGTGTCAGGGTTGCAAYGGAGCAGGCAGGACARTGAAATCCAGTGGACCTAAGCAAAGGAGGTAAGAATCAGGACTTACATCATTAGAGCTACATTTTCTCTGTAGCTTTTAGTCTGTATATGGAGGAATGCATGGAAGTTCACGTGCAGAACTGTGAGATAGTCTGGGTTTCTCAGTCCTCCAGGTAACCCCTCTCCTTCCACAGTAGATTTGGGAAGTTCAGAATTTCCCCAGTTGAACTAAAAGTTCTTTTAGTTATACCTTGGTGGTTTAGATGTGTTTTCCTCCCTTTATTTTGATTTTAGAAATTTGAAAGTTGTTACTCATTTGCTTCTCATCTCATTGCAGCTGAAATGCTGCTGTCTGCCTTGCTGCTTCCAGCACTGCTGGTGTTTTCCTTTTGTTTTGACTCCTTCTCAAATGTGCTGTCCTTTGCCGCCCTGTTTATTGTTTCATAATTTTAAGATGAATTCATGGAACTGAAAACAAAGTGATTCATAAGAGCCTCCCAAGGTCAAAGCTAAAAACAACTATAAACTAATAAAGGAAGAGTGTGATACTCTGGACCCACATGGTAGCAACTATGTCCCAATACTGTCAGCAACAGAGAGGAATGCAAATTTTTGAGAGTTACTTCAGAGGTTTCTAATTCAGATTTTCCAGTGAACAAAATATGTCAAACCTAAACATAATATTTCTGCTTAGGACCAGTTTCTGGTATCCTAACTCAAGCTGAATGGCACTTCAGCCCTTGAAAAGTTCACTGGAAGACAGTGGAATGAATCATGAAGGTCATGGGAGGCTTCACGGGAGTAGCACAGAGTGCAGGTGAATGGGAAGATTTTTTCCCAAGCCCTGATATTCCTCCATCCAGGACTTTTCTAGGGTGATTTTTTTTGCTGTTCTAGGACAGGACTATCTCAGCTTCCCCTTTTCTTTCAGAAAAATATAATACTTTTTATGCGAGTGACCTAACAGTCTTTCACATCCTGAATAAACACACTAAACTAGTATATATTTTACCGAATGAAAAATATAAACTACGCTGTGCACTATTATCTAAACAGAATAAATCAGTACACCACAATGTCTGCCAAATTTGAACTTATTTTCTCTCTGATTTTCTACATCACCAGAATGCAAAAATTTGGAATCAGAAGTATATATTATTCTCGTATAGTCTGAGAGAACTGAGTATTTGGAGGAGAAAAAAGTGCATTTGAAACTCCAAAACAGAAATAAACTCCAGTCCAATAGGCAATATACTTGCTACTGAACACCTGCTAACAACTTCTATAAAATAGAGGAGCATTTTTACTCTGCAGATTACCCTTCCTCTTTTCCCCCTGGGCTGTCGGCTGTCCTCCTTCAAACTAAAACTGCCTGCTGCAGATGATGAAGCGCAGGGACAAGCCTGCAGCTTCTCCCAAGCAGATTGCCCCTTTTCGTGAATTATTGCRCCTCCTAAAATGCAAACACGTATCATTTTGCTCAACAATCCAAACAGATGTCAGGTTTAGACATACTATTTCTTTTGCATAACGCTGGCTTCTGTAACATCCAGTAATATATCTCTTTTTAAATTTGAGTTTTTTATTATTTTTTCCTAGATTCAAAATGTAATTCAACTCACATAAAAGATACAAATCACTAAAATCATACAAGGAACTCCAATAACATACTATTATGCCTCAAAATTGATGAGATTCATATTTGTATTATGGAAACAATATTACCAAGACTGCATACAAAGTTAGATGCTCCAGTATAACCATGTCCCATTATTCTCTGTCATAAAGAAACATTTAGGGTTTTTTCTTCAACATTAAACTAAAATTGACAGAATCCAGTGATGCACAGAATCAAACTATCATCTTTTTACTTACAAAGGATCTTCAATCTGACCCCTAAGTCTACGCTTCTGACAAGAAAAGTGAAATGACAGAACATATCCCGGTGGTGACAATGGAAGGAAATTGATTGTTAATATGAAATAGGTCACCTTTATGACTGGGTGTCAGCTGCAAGCGATAGATGCCTAGGAGTGATATTTCACCTTACAGATGTATGAGCGATACATGAAAATCTTCAAGAAGGAGCTGCTGCATAAAAGTCAAGGGACATAATGAAAAAGAAGTATATGACCTTTAGAGGGGAGAAAAATGGAGAGGGATTGTGCAGCTGACTGACACGTTCGTGAAAACAAAAATGAGAAGTTCAGGCTGTAGTACTATGTACTCCTGTAGTTCTTTTTCTTGTACAAATTGCTGCTTTACTTGTGCCCTCGGAGATACTATTAATTGATATATCAGGAAGAAAAACCAAGTATTGCTCTAGAAAGCTGGCAATACAGACTTAGTTGCTTATTGTTTCAGCTTTCTCTGGCAACATTGGGTGCATCATATGCTCTCTGTAAAAAAACACTAAACAAAGATAAGTCTATTTCCTTCTCACACACTGCAGATCTCCCCTACTTGTGTTCTCTGCTTTTTAAGACGGGGGTATCTCCTAGAGTGAGGAGGTATCTTCCTCCATACAGAGTCCTGCACCACAGTGACCCTCRGCTCATCAGAGGCAGAGCGTGTGTATGGGAGGCTGGCGGGAGCTCCTGCTTGACCAAGCTCCCTGTTAGCCACAGATTTAATAATTGTCTCCTCTTCACAGGACTTTAATAGATCAGGATTGATCAGRTGCAAACAACCTCCTGTCTTTTCAGCCTCACAACACTGAAAGCCTTTCATAGGATCCGTGCCATAGAGCTCTGGACAATCACTATTTAACACCTGAAAACATCATTTAGTAGATAGAGATCTACTGATATGTCACATAACAACAAAAACTTCTTCTATCGTAACGGAATTTAAGAATCTCAAGGCATCTCAGAAACAGTAAGCCTTAAAATCCACACAGGATCTAGGTGATTTCCAGTGAACAAGTTCATTTGGAGGCGGGGGGAGGGGGGGCAGGTTGCTTAATTCCTTAGAAAGGTCTCACTTCTTACCAACAAAAATTAAATCTCATTAAAAGTAAGCTTAGTTCAATGCTTAAAACCTGAAACACACAAAAAAAATGGCTGTTTATCTTTAAATCTTAACCATAGTCTGTTGGTACTAAATTACTCTGAGGGATTGCCTATTAGACACAAAGTTTTCAGAGAACGCAAAACCTATCATGTGCAAATATAGCTTGTAAAAAGTTTTGGCTACCTGATTGTAACCTAAAAAAAAGTACTGATTGAGTTTAAGACATAAAGAAAAAAAAAAAATCTACTCATAGCTATACTGCTGAGAYACCAAGATTTAAAAGCACTCTGCAAAGCTAAGTATTTCCTTTTTTATCTATCCAGAATGACTTCTGCAGATTTTTTGTATTATAAAATACAGAATTAACCACATTTGTTAAATCAACAGCATAAAGTAGCACTGTTGTCTTCCATAAACACCCAGTCAGTTTTACRGACCAGATTATTAGTAGTTAAATATTTAAAGACACTTGCCCTTTGGATCTCTCTTTGATGCTCGCAGCCAGAGAAATACTGTCTTCCAACCCTGCATCCAAGCTCCAGAGTGTGCATGATTTTGAACTAGTTTAAGAACAAAAGTCATTTTCTGTCCTCTTAAACATACATAAGAAAAAAAAAGATGCAGAATGACTCATATAAAGACAAGTGCAACAAATTTCAGAGCAGAGTTAGACAAAAGGGTTTGGTTATTGGATATGAGAGTCCTAAATACACAGAGCAAAACAGCACGCAGTGGATCAACCAACTGTGCTTCTCTCCTCATGTTGCACAGCTTTCTCTTTCCTCTGCCGTGTCTGGCACCCTCAAACCTTCTCTGTGTTTTAGGAGCACTGCATCTCCTAGATCTTGCACGTGATCTGCCCCCTCTGCTCCTCTCTTTAGTTTTGGGAGATTAAAAATAAATGTAAATTTAGAAAGATGGCTTCCCAGCTACAACAAATAATGCTTTGATTAAATTAAAGTAATTGCATATCCATAAACTGGAAAGGCACAGGCCATCCCCCAAAATAAGGGATGCATTTACCTAACACGTAGTCCCGTGATTGYTAGCTAGCTACACCAGGCAGGAAGCAATTCCATCTGTTCACATGCTCAAACTAATAGTATGTGCAAATTCAAATAATAAATGTGCATCCCAACACTCACTGGTTTGAAAAGACATTGCACTATTTCTGAAGAAAAAAATGCATGGATGCAAATTAAGACACTTACTATGATTTGAGACAGACAAAAAGGCAGTCAAGCACGGACATCTCTCTGGTTAGTGATACCAAACTCACCACCATACTAAATAAGCAAATCCATGCAAAAATGTGAGTGTATCTGCACGAACCCATCCATGGGCATTTTTCTTTATCCCTCTTTCAAGAGGTAAGCTCTTTAGAAAAGTACAAAAACCAAAAAAAAAAAAAAAAAAGAGGAGGCAGTGCAAATGTTTACTTCAAGTCAGCTGAAGTCAGTCAGTCGGGATGTCAAAACAGAGCTTTTGTTTCCCAGAGCCCTCTCCGTCAATTTATTTCAATTTAGACAGAGCATATTCGTTTCCCTCAAAAAGGGGGTGGGGGAAAAGAATTGATCTTTGTGTCACTCAGAAGCACATTATCTCATAAGTATAATTCACATAAAACAAATTAAGAGGCTGATCAAATGCTCCGTTAACGTAATTCTTTAATAATAATATCACTTAGATCTTAAACTGCTTAATTAGATTTCAGTCATTGCAATCAACAGCCTCATTGAAACTGTTCATTTATAATTTATATTCTCTTTGCATTTTACTGTTCATTTTAAAAACCGTATTAACAAGAAAAGCCAACAGTAAGTAGAAAAAGCAACCAATAATAGCAACAGTAAAAAACAAGGTTAGATTTATAGAGATGTTACACACCCTTCTGATTTGGGAATGAACATATTTTGTAGTTCAATGAAAGTCCAGCTCTTTGGCTGGAATAAGTTCTTGATTTGATTTAAGAAAATATATATTTACCCATTGAACAGGAAGACTTTTCCATTTGATCAGAAGTGTGCACTGATTAAAATAAATTATSGTTGTGCACTTTTACTGAAAAAATAAACAAATGAGACAGGTCCTTCAGACATATTTGAGGCTYAGACATTCAGCTTAACCTCTGCTCATTAATTAGACACATTACGTAGATAAGTGTGCTTAGGTCAACAGTTAAAGCAGCACTGACTAGTTACCATGTTGGCATCTCTTCARTAACTACTGCAACTACTTCAACTGCAGCAGTGTCCCCAGCAGAGCCCGCTGGCGCTTCAGCACCCTTCCCTCCGGGGCATTCTGCTCATCTGCTCAAAATAGACGTGTCAACTGGTCAGCATCTGCTAAGCTGCTAGGGAAATAGTCATTAAGTACATAAATGCATCTGGGCTGCAACCACAGAGATTTATAGCACTTCTCTGATTTCCTTTTTCACACTACAGTAAATACAGTAATGGTGCTGGCTAATAAACAGCCACAAATCTTCCTTCCCGTTTTTATGATGCTTGCTGATTGAAAAGTAATGCTGTGCAGCTGAGGAAGTCAGGGCACATCAAGGCAGGAGGGTCTGGGGGGCTCTGGGGAGCAGGCTGAGAGGGGAAGGGAGGAGATATTTTGATATATTTGAAGCAGTTGGTTTTGCAGGACTTTTCCCACCCACATCAGTAAAGTTGGGGTTTTCTCAAAATCTTCACCCCCTCTATTTTCCAGTTCTGTAAGCTAGATTATTACTCCTAATAAATTCAGCAGGCCCAGATGTGGAGTGGAAGCTTTGGAGCTGTTTTGGACAAGTTCTCTCACCAATGACTTAATTCAGTTCCCGTGAAGTCAATGGAAAARTTGCCATAGATTTTAATGAGAGCTAAATTGGGCTTCCCTTGCCTCATTCCTCCCACAGTTTCTTTCATCTCATCTAGTCTTGCCCAAGCGCCTTGTTACCAGATCCCTCTTCGCAGATGTACTAAATTTCAGGAAGTTAAAAGCGAGATCCTTCAAAGCTAACTTTCAGGAAGTTAAGCCATGCCGGGCAGCACTGACCTGTGAAAACTCTTCCAAGTAGAAGCATAATTTCATTTTGACAGGGAAAGAAAACCTTATCTCCTCCAGCAGTTATGGCTACCAACCTTGCAGGTTGATGTAAAAATCTCTGGGGCTATGGGAAGCTCAGTGCAAAGTGAGATCTCATGCTCAAAAAACCCAAGAAATGTCATAATTTCCCCTTCCACAAGCACCTATGCCAACCAGAGTCTGTCTTACCTCCCCAACAAGTAAAGAGGCACTAGGGCTCACTAATGCTAAAGGGAGAAAAATCTCAAGTGAAACATATAGGGTAAGAATGCCCACATGGATCACAAAAGAAAATCCTTCCTGGATATTTTCACCTCCTCAGCACTGGATGAGCCCCGTGACTGCCATGCTCACAGGACAGGGAACCAGCCTGAATCCACTGGCACTCATGGACCCAGGAAACATCCGTTTTTATTCCTTTCTTGATACTTAGGAATGTGAAGTGTGCAAGACAAAAAACGCAGGGAGAATGCAGGTAAGAAAGGTCTTCTCTCTGGTTTGAAAGTGGGAACATTTCACTTTCTGTGATCAAATTATATTTTAGCCAGTTTTTGAAACATGATTTAAATTGTATGTCAGGACCACCACAAGGAGAAACTAAAACTGTAAATTTCAAGTGCAAAAGAGAAAACATCACAGTGCAGCTCCATAACACGGAAAGGTCACAGTTGTCCTGCTTTATCCCGGGCATTCCCAGTCTGCAATTTCTCTGCYGTACATGGATCTCAAGTCCCGTTTTTATTAGTGCTAAAATAGACCGTTCTCCCACTGTCACACCATCTGTGCCTCTTCCTCCCGCCAGTACATGGAACATCTAGGAGTTGTTCTGAAAGGGGGGGACCCAAAGTGCAGTGTTTTGCTCACGCACGCTGCCGGCGGCAGCCTGTTTCCAGCAGCGACTTCTTCAGAGGGACACACTCAGCCTTGGCCAGCCCGAGATCCACATTTGGTTTTTAAAAGAAGAAAAAAAAAGGAGGGAAAAAAACTTGCTGGTTTGGAATGAGGAGAAATGCGATTTCCTTTCCGCTCCCCCACGGTGGATTTCGGAGAAGGGCAGCTCCTCCCAGCACCAGCGCTGCCTTGTTGACATTTCAGGTTCTGGATCGGAAATTTTCCCTGACAAATTTCCGATTCAGCCTGAGCCTGAATCAGCCGCAACAAGACCTGCTCACAGCACACACCAAGAATAGGGTTTTCAGAAAGCGACAGAAAACACAATATGGGCTGTTGCTGTTTTTTTAAAATGTACTTTGACTTCAAATCTACAAACACTTTTCTTGGCTTTTCAATAGCGATCAAATTCCTTTTTCCCCATACCATAATGGACCTCAGCACGGGGAGCACTCTAGAAGACTGMAAATTCCACTGTGTATTCAGGACAAGATAGAATTTTCAGTCTTAGGTGGCATAAATGGAGCAACACATTTATTAAAAGGGGTGTCCTCATGTACAACATACCTGACACTCTAACCAGTCACAACCTTGTAAAAAAGCTGGATCAAGGTTGTTAGATGTTGTAAGAATTAAGTCTAGATGATTTTCTAAGGGGAATAGATAGAACGAAAGATGCATCAGGCAGGAAATGAAAAGAATAGTAAGAATTTATCCTTCAGAATGGCCTAGGAGGCTGAGCATTGCCCAAGCCCTGGGAGACAACACTGCAAGGTGGGCTGAGCAGCAGGAGATGCCTGGAATCACCAGTGCACARTGTTCCTGTCCACTATAGGTGGTGACACGTAAGGGCTGTTTGTGAAGAAAACATTAATGTTTGGGTTGTTCCTCGATTGGCAAACAAAAAATTAAGAGGCCTCCAGTAACTCCCCTGCTTTGGCTGCAAGAGATTCAAATGCAATGGGAAAAAATAGTAAGGCATGACAGAAGGAAAAAGGGAAAGTTCTAGAAGGCAGATTTTACACTTGTTTTCATGTGTGCAGACTTATTAACATCACTTAGTTTCACAGAAGTAACTGCCAGCAAAATATGAATATATTCTGGTGTATGACAGCATCTCATAGCTCTGATCGTAAGGCTGATTGGGCAAAATGAAGAGGGACAGCTTTGAGAAGCCGCCTGGAGAGCTTCCATTCCATTTTCATTCATTTCCAGAGCAAAACTGCTTCATATTTTGTTTACTAGTCATTGTAACATCCTGGGCTTTTCCTCTGTGCTGAAAATGTAGTTGCATTAAAAGTTTGAAATGTCAAATGACTTTAAGACTTTTCATGGGAAAACAGCACCATCTGTAGGAGAAAACAGACCCAAATCCCCTAAATACATTACTAGTCTCAAGTCATTAAGCAAAAGCTCCTACTTCCAAAGAGAACAAACACTTTAATTTTCAAACTAGGCTCAAGTCTGATGCACACAGCAGAACAAACTGCGTTTCACTGGTCACGGGAACGAGGGTCGATGTGGTTCCTGCCCCACGCCAGGCAAGCAGGTGCTGACACCGACAGCTCGCTATATGTCTGACAACGTATGGAGGGGCAGGAGTCGCTACCCTACACACCCGACGTTCTCCCCCCGGCAGCTGCTGTGGGTCCTGCTGTCTCTGGGCCAAGGACACTGACAGTGACCACTGTGCTCTATGGGCCTGCATAAAACACTGATACCACTTAAGCTAAAAAATGTATACTAGACATGTCTATGCTACAACTTTCAACCAAATTAGTGTTCTATAGTGTAATACCCGATCTGCTGAAATGCAATACAGCCAAATATAACCGGTTGATTCTGTCTATAACCACCGTGCCCTCTTTAGAACTAGAACTGGCCTTTGTTTCTGCCACGCATTCCTGATCCATCGCTAGGGCTTCCTGGACATTGCTGAAACATAAGGAAAAATTACCTCTTTTAAAAGCTAGCGAAGAGTCAACAGTACAGACAACAGACAATTTCAATAGATAAGCTATTTCTTCATGAAGATTGTTTATAGAAAGCAATTAGAGTTTATAAAAATAGAGTTAATAATRAAATAGGAAGCATTGTCAGGACAGAAAGGCCAGTGGCAACATAAAATGAGCTTGAAAATTCATATTCCTTTAGGAGTTTATTTTAATTTGCATTAAGGACGTCCTGTTTCACTCTAGCATCGTAAAGCAGATTTAGCAAAAGTGAGAATTATGTTCTTACTGTTTTCTCATGCATTCTTCTCATGCTTATTTGCAGCACCCTGAGGTTTGAACAAACTGCACTAAATCAGAAAATTTCCAGTTTGCAAGGTCTTTTTTTCCCCCCAGTGAAAATTTTAGGAAAGTGTTAAATGTTTTTCCCTTGTGTTTTTTTTTGTATGTAGACTTCAGCTATACGCTGACCCAGCCCCCTCACCAAAATGTGAGGAGTAGGAACAGAATATATGGGTCAGGTTTCAAGAGATATCTAACTTGAGTGATATTTGAAGGTCAGGAATGCAAACCAGCAGCCAAGCTGTCATGGGAGAAACACAGGGAAATCTCTTAGTATATTAAGGAAAGGTCTCATATTAAGGAAAGGTCTTATTACCACAACTCTGTCTGCCCTCTTCCCTTGCCTCACTAGCAGCTAAGGAAACAYGCAGAATTACAATAATCTCAGCAGTTTTGTAAATGTAATTAAACTTCCAAATTAGGTGACAAAGCAGAGTACAAAAAAGACTCTCTAAATTCTGCTGAGCAAGTATGTAACTTGGACCTGGCTAAGTGAACTTCAAGACCTCATGCTTTGATGCTGAAAGCCTGTGTAACTCATGAGCACACATACCTTTGGTGCAGAATCAAATGAAATCCAGTTTCTCCAGTTGAATTTTACTTTCAGCCTGGGTCTCTTGAAAACTACAAGTGATGGTAAAACTTGGTGGAAAAGACATGAGGCCAGAGAAATTAACTTATGCAATACAGAAAATGAAGGCAGGATTTGCCTGAAGTCCAAGGCARTTCCCCTGAAGCCCAAGTCCCAAAGGTCATGTAGCAACACTCAGCATGTGCTGAGAAGCACAAGATATTAAAGGCACTATCACAACCCTAATATATTTCATCTTAGGAAGAGGCCTCCCACTGCTCATGTTTATCTTTCATTTGCAAAAAGAAAGAACAAAGCAGCCCAGATRTAGGAATTTTTGCTGTTCTGGTTTGGCTTGGAAAGATATGATGCAAACTGATAGATGAACACTCTGAGAGTGGCTGTCCCACAGAGACGTATTTCCATTTTTCAAGACCTGTCGCTTCATGGTATTGCATCGTGTAGCATAACAACATGATGTGGCTAAATAACAAATCACTAGCGTCCTGCTGAACATGTGAAAAGCAAAAAACCTACTTTGTCTTTTCTTTGGTACAGATTCTTCTAAATGAAAATTATATGATAAAGCCTGAAGTTGGAGGACTAACAAACAAGACTACTTTGTCAGTATCTAGATTACCAAGAACACAACATCATCCCTCTATTCAGACGAAGTGGGTTATTTTTTAATGCCAGCATAGACGCCTCCTCGCTGAGCCTCTCACGTGGCTCTTTAGATCCATGCATACCCTCCTCAGAAAACTGCCTTTCATTGTAACAATTAGTAGAACAACAGCTAAGCAGATCACAAAGCACAAGGAGTTTTAAAGTAAATGTAAAGACAGCCTTTTCAAAGTGCAAATGTCAATATAAACTGAGTCCATGGAGTATGTGAAAACAGCTGATCACATAAGGAGAGTACAAACACATGTGTAATATAAAATGAAACAGAAGTCCGGAAAATACCAATATAAAGCTGGGGAATATAGAGCAATATAGAGCAGCACTGGGAAGGTGGATCTATCCGACAGGCAACGTAGTCTCAGCGCTAGGATCCTTAGTATTCCTTGTTACAGAGCAAGCTTACACAAAACCTCATGCAGCCTTTTAAGCCATCTTGCCTCACATCTATTTTTTTCTATATATTTCACCCGTGATTTATCTTTTACTCTTGGTTACCATCTTTTTGAAAATTGCAGATAATTCTCTGCTCTATCATAAAAATAACAGGAAACTTAGAAACAGTTACCAAGTCCCAGCTGAAGGAACTTAACTATCAGCTTTTATAGTTACAGAGAGAGGGCAAAGGTCTCAATTCCAGCTAATTTTCCAAAATAAAGCTATTAAAATCACTTTAATATATTGTATTTTTTGGATATCCTTTCAAGAGATCCCACTACTCCCTATAGGATTATACGAGCAACTCTACTTCGATGTCAAGCCAAACCTCTGAACTCCATTCTCCTTCCAAGCCTGCCTTCCATAGGTCATCTGCCTGAAATTTATAATATGCTTTCATCCCAGCTCACTAGGAAAATACAATCTCTCCACTGACTCCCTGCTTTTGGAGGCACAGAGAAAAGGGGTGACTCTTTCTTTTTCAATAMGGATGAATCACTGGTTCATGCCCACAAAAAATGTGAGAGTCTGCTGATTGTAATTAATACAACTAAGTCTTATAGGGATAAGTAATCTATGGTATGGCCTAAATGCATCAGAATTACAATTCCTGATATCACTTCAATTAAAAAAAAAAAAAAGAAAAAGAAAAAAATCCAGCAGAGACATCACATTTAGAAACAGTACAGTCAAACTGAGTATTTGTTTTTTCTGGCCAAGTTTCTAAAGGCCATGACCAGCCTTTAGAAGCACTAGTAATTATTCCAGTGATTTATTCTATATAGTGGGAACGGGATTAAAGGCATTCAAATAGAATTATTAAAAAAAACACACACACAACCAAGCAACAGAGGGAAAGTCTTTAAATTCTTATTCTTTACACAAACCACTGCTTTAAAGAATCCCCAGGCTTCTCCATCTGACAGCACCGAGTTCATTTAGCTTCCACTGTTGTTGTGCTGAAGTACGAGACGCTGGTTGCAATGAACAGTTTTAGAAAGGACCCTAATCAGAAGGAGCGTGTAAGAGTCAAGAATGTGCCACTTACACTGTCTTCTATGATATTTCCCTAGTCGTATGACCTTCATTAAAAAAATATCTGCCCAGTCAAGTGATTAAAGTGATGAAAGGTCATTTAGCACTTTCTGTTCCTTAAAGGCACTCAGTCACACTTGATGCTGCAGAGAGTACTTGTCTGCTCTTAGAGTGTTCAGCGCTACAGAGATGGCAGCCAACATTGCCACGATGAAAGAGTTGTTCATTTATCTYTCCCCAATTATCCTTTAGTACAAAAAAAATGTTATTAGCTGATTCTCTTACTCTTTTGCTTGTTGATTAGAGTGAAAGACAAATCTTATTCAAGTTACTGATGAAAGACTTCATCGTAGATTGAGTCAGGCTGACCCCCTCCCTCATATCCCTCCACTAACGTCTTATCTAAGCTGCCCCCCTTTTAAGACTTCTTCAAAAATTAGAGCTGCAAACTATTGCACTGGTTTCTTCGCTAAACTATCACAGATAACAGTTTTCTGCTGAATCTACCACAATTAAAAGCAGAATCTCCTTTCCTACAGCAGAAGAATATACCCAGTATTCTGCRGATTAGCAAGTATTTTCCTGATTACCTGGTCCACTGCCAAATTAAACCACAAAAATCTTTAAATTGGAGCATGTTCCTATGGGTTCATTAGCTAAGGAATGCAAGGCCTAAACGATACGAATGATYCAAGGCCAATAGACTCATAGACTCTTACCTTCTACTTATGCCTAAAATACTACCAGTTTTCTGTAAGATTTTCATTGGCTTAAGAAATTAAACTTACTTAAATGTAATTACTTTGGGATACATGGGGTAGCCATCACACTAAAAGGCTATGCCTTTCGATGCAATAAATCCAGCCCCATATTTAAATGAGTTTGGAATAAAACCCTTAAGAGATCTTTTTTGCTTTTGTTCAGTGCAAGCCAGCCTTCTATTTGTGACAAAACAACCGCATAAGCAGAACTTATCATTTTGTCTCCTGTTTTGAGAAATATGACAGATCTTACTATTGTACAGACTTTTAATAATCAACACTTTCTACTTTTTCACATGATAGTGTGGACTAGAGACAAATAGGAAAGCCACACTTTTGGAAAACCTTTGGTTTTAAGCAKTTATTTGATTTATATAACACTTTCCTGCAAGTGCTTTATTTTTAATGAAATTTTAAATGTTAAAACAGCAGAAGTGTTTGCTTTTCTACAAAACTTACTAATCCAGGCTAATTCCAGCTCCTTTCTAGAGAAGCTGTGTTACTGGAAAAGAAAACACTCAAATTGGGAAAAAAAATTAAGGCTGTGTTSAGTACGACACCCTTGCTTAGCAGGAGCTAACTTACCACTGTGGACAACCACTTAGAAGAGAACATAAAGGCTCCAAAAAATCTGATCACTATTTCCATCTCACTAAAATGCCTCATAAAGAATACTGTTCTGTTGCATAAGGTTTTATTGCAGAAAAGCTGTTGTAAAAACTCTTTTTTTCCAAGTCATCACTCTAATTGTTTTGTCAAACAAGCAAAATTTATCAAACCAGAGAAGCTGATAGCATGGCTGTGCACTAACCTTTCCATCTTCTGCACAAACTGTTCTATTCCATCATGGAAAGAAATAAAAAAAATCTAAATCCAGGCTCGCGTACAAACAGTCTCTCAAAAACAACCACCACCGGCATATGCACACAGACACCGATAGAAAATCACAACTGACTTTACTTGCAACAGTAAAATCTTCTGCAGAAGAGACCAGAGAGGAGAAACTTGGCCTTTCTCTTTGCTTCCATGGGCCGCACCTTGCTGACATTAGGAAGAATTGCACTCAAATGAAGCTCTGTCACCAGTCAATGACCAAAAAAAAAAAAAACAACCTCTTAATTTTGGCTGGAGATGTTGCGGAGAAGAGCAGAGTGCCAAGGAATATTTTTGTTTTGCAAAATTAAAGGACGTTTCATAATTACAGCTAGAACCCCATATGTCATTCATGCCGAGGGATACCAGTAACACATTTTTTTCTGAAGAAAGAACACAATGAACTGATTTATCAAACCTTAATTCTGGGAAGGAAATTATTGCAGACATTTGTTAAAATACAAAAGGGCATTAAAAAAATAAACAGTTTCATGGTTAATGAAATGAAGAACAATAACAGTTAATGCAATATTTTCAAGATCTTAGATTCCCAGAAAATTGGCACCTTCTTTCCAGAACTCCAGTGTTTCTGAAGCTATAAGTTTCTTAGAACTTTTCTCCCATTCTCTTAAAAATGAAGAGACTGATTCTGTTGCATCTGCACCAATACACGTGTTTTACTCTAGGCAGCCTGCACTGTTGTGTGGAAAAAAAAAAAAAACACCCAAGAAAAAGCATGTGAAGACATCATGAAATCCTCCTATTGACTTCTTTTACACAACAGACAGCTAGAGTAGGATTAATTACATCTCTCTGCAGCCAGAAGTTATATATCTATTTGAAACTGGTTGTCTAAGCTCTCAGTGTAAAATGAAACAGATACCTCCTGAGAGTGGTAAATCCCATGCTGTACAATAGCCCAGAGCAGGTGAAATGAACAGATGACTCATTTCAGTTAGAGATACARTTTTTAGACAAGCAAAATTAGGCAATTTGAACTATCCAGGATATCAGGAAATAGAGAATCAGTCCCAATGAACACACTAGGGGAAGCCAGTGCAAGATCAGGATTAGCAGGTAGGCGCTTCCTCCATGAAGGCTGTCAGCTCAGCAGATTGAGCAGAAACCTTCTGTACCCAAAAGAGCAGCGCTGATTCTGGCTTCTCTACCTTGTCATTCCCAGTGTCTTATATAACAGCCTATAACAATTCTTGTCCCTTGAAACGCATTAAACARGTCTTTAACATGTTTCAAGACACAGTCATTTATTATGCAAAGAACATAATAGAAACTTAGTAATAGAAGAAATAAATAGAATTTAGAAATAGAAATTTCATGATAGAAATCTAGTAAAACATTTTTCCTCTTCTGACTTGCAAAGCAGGTGAATCTCTCAACATACACATTAAAATGATGCATTGCTCATGGACACAAAAAGGATTGCAAATTCTGATAGGTATTTATAAGCTAAGCCTGAATGAAGTATTCTTGACATGTATACGTGGCTAAATTCAAAATGTCCCATGTAACAATGACATGATTTGGAATCATAAAAATTGCTAGTTTACTAGTAAAATCCACCTACCCTGTCATGCTTCATAAGAAATATTTGAAAGCTCCTATTCATTCAAAGTTAATCTGTCAAAATCCCTAAATAGAGAGCTAGCAAAATGCACTTTGCTTTTATGACACTCAGCTGGGCCTGATCAAAATGCAGTCATGACACTCAAAGGCATTTCAATAGAAGTAGGCAGGCTAAAATGCAGAGATAACAACAGCCTTCAGGAGAGCTCAATCACATTCAAAAGACTCAATAATTGTGAAAAATATTTATAGCCTGTATCAATTTATCTTCCTTCATTAAAAATGATTAACTRTGTGGCACAGGAGCAGCACTGGAAAGCAGTATTTGTGCTGCTCTCTAAGTCTCCAAGGGTCCACACTCTATACAGCATTGCTCAGAGGAGCTCCAAACCAGTCATTCCTATGGACCTTAGAGGAGACCGATTTCAAACACTAGGTACAACCACACTTACCCCTAAGGTATGTGGCCCCCAGGTAAGGTAGAGGAGAGGATGTTCCTGGTTCCCTTCTCTTCATAGGAAAAGCTCCTATYTGAGGATCAGAAGGCTGCAAACTCMGTTCTTGCCCAGGACTAGAGAACTTCTCTTTTTGAAAGGTCCTGATTACCACTACAAGGCCAATGCTCATATGGATTCATTACAGTAAAAAATACAAAATGAAATGAAACGAAGCTTCTCCAGTTACTGGAATTTAAGATATGGGGTGGAGGGCTTTCTAACAGTATGAGTTTGTTCAACACTAAGTACTGCTAAATACATCAGCAGCTTTATTGTCATCTTTGGGCTTCAATTTAAGTACACATATTGCTGAAAGATTCTGTTTCTCTCAAAAGAAAATACGGGTGTAGCCTAAATGAGATTTGTTCTTTTTTCCATTTTCTTTCTCAGAAAAAGGTAAAGCTGGAGTTAACTCAATACCATGCTGCAATAGCAAGTGCTGGAAAGTTCACTGCTCGCTGCAAATTAATTTTGTTTACATCTTATCACTACATTTTTATTTAGTAACAGAATGAGGAGTCCTTCTATGTCCTATCGAGTGCTTATCTGTAGACTTTGTGCAAACAGATGGATAACTTACATGAATAAATGCTAAAGTGCTTGATCTGGTCCTTGGACAATTCTTCCTTAGAAAGTGGGAGTTTTTTATCAAGATGTTTACAGAAACAGTATAATGAGCCTATAATTTTCATCAGCTCCTATGCAGGTCTTGRTAAAAGCAGCCATGACTTTCAGTAGAAGGTCTGGGGGAGCTCTACAGATTCRTCTCTAAAATAAATAAATTCAAATTAAGGCCCTAATTCCAAACAGTTAAACCAGCTCAGCATCTGCCTGCCTGCTTGAATGAGCACTACAAGTCTTAGATGCAAATGCTAAAGCTAAAGTCATAAATGCACAAAAGCTTTGCAAGAAATCACAAAGAATGAGAGCAAAATTACCAAGGTGARAATGCAGCACTCTAAATAAGCATTATTTAAGTTGTGGACAAAACACTGGTGGTTCTTAGTCTCATTACTTAAATKTAGTGTATTTATTTAGAAAAAAAAACAATTAACAGAACTGTGAGATCACAGATAAGGCTGCCTGGATAGAATTTCTGTTTCCACACCACATACACATAAAATTAATCAAAGTGAGAGGTTTAAAAGCCTAATGCAGTGAAGACAGAAAATATTAAACTTTTTAAAACCTCATTTCTCTGGCCTTTTCCTCACCCCAGTCTCCTATCACTTTTTTCTTTGAAGACATTATGTGTTAGGAGAGCAAAGCAGCCTGGGGAGGTGATATTTTACCATCGTCTGTGCTATTAATGCAGTTAAAAAATCCTCAGACTGGAAAAATCAGACAGATGCATCTTCCAGGTTCACATGTGCCAACTCCATCTGTTAAATCATTAAAACACAGCCTTGGCAGATTCTGCAGAAAAACACATTTGTTTTCACTATAAAGAGGAAGAGTAAACTTACTTTCTGTTCTTATAATTTACCTCCTCCCCCTATAATTATTTTAATGTGAAAACCTGCATAAGTGGATATTACTGGCTACMCTACTGAAAAGAAAGTTGTTTTCCCTAAATTGGAATATATATGTTATATATATATACACACATATATCTTACATTGTGTGTTCTAACTTGAGTTACCACAGATTTACTAAAAAAAAAGCTTATAGCTACATTCAGATGCTTTATCACTTGCCTTTTTATTGCATATATCTTGTTAGAGCACCTAGTAAAATGTTCATTTTCCTTACAGGAGAGGACCYGTTTAAAGTTATGTTTAAAGGTGCAGTTTAGATAAGCAAATCTGATCAAAATAAGAGAGCTGCGGAATGCTGAATAAAGTAATTTGTAACAGCAAATCTCTTTAAATTTAGCATTTTTCTTTTTTTAAAGACTTTTTTTCTTTCAGAAAAAAATCATCTCTTTCAGCATAAACAAAAAGCAGCAAAATGGTAATCTGCATTCAATACCAACATCCTGTATTTTCCCAATAGCAAATTTATTTATGCATTATTTTTCTACTGCAGTCACTGTACAATCATTCTTCACTATGGCAACAATACATATAAAGCATATGTCTAAATATTGAGTCTTTTGAATGTGAGYAAGTGTGTCTAGGATCATTGGATCTCATAAGTATGACAGCGTAAATATTTTAAATCCCATGACCTCCCACAGCTACTATAAAAAAACAGATTCCTGCAAAAAGTATTTTCTCTCTTGCTGTATTCTATTGAGAAACTGGATTTCATTCTCCATGCATGTATTCATCCCAAGAGCCTTCTGGACATGCAAATCAAAAATACTTTGAAAAGAAATCATCTTTCATAGTACATCATACTGCAGATTATCACCGACCAGTCCACAGTTTAATCATCTGTACAGTGCAGGTTTTTGCAGTAACTATTAAGAATCATTCAACTCTTTGCACAACACAGAAACAAGGCAGCATTTTTTTAAGTATTCGTGGCCTTTTCACATACTCAGTAAGGGCTTTTTCCTTGCTTTTGGAGGAAATATCTTGCTACATGAATAACCTCTTTCTAGATGGTTACAAGGTGTTTAAGTACATGGGGAAGATCATTATTTCTCTGATCATGCAACTCTTTTGTATGAGCATCTGACTGTACATTAAAAGCAGTAGGATTTCTTCAATCCTATAAACTGAGACATTACACAGAAAATGCAGAACAATGTCATGGAGTTGATGGAGTGCAGAGCTGCCTAACGATGTTCAGGTGTGTCTAATGGGAGAGTAGAAGGCCTGAGCCAGACTCTTCTCAGTGTTGCCCAGGGACAGGACGAGACACAATGAGCACAGAGCGAAGCACAAGAAACTCCAGCTGAACATAAGGGAACACTGCTGCGAGGGTGGCTGAGCACTGGGCTGGCTTTCCCAAAGGAGCTGCGAAGCCTCCGTTCCTGGAGGTGCTCAAAACTCAACAGGACACGGTCCTCGGCCCATGTGGAACTGACATTTTTATTCTGCTCTTATACAGCAGAAAATCTTGGAGCTTTTTGTTCTGCTGTTACCGCAGTGTAAGTGGACAAGTACAAAGTCAGCTGGCCAAGTGAGCAAAACAGCCAAGATTTTGCTATTATAGGTGCCAATATTTTTTAATTGGACAGAGACATTTACTACATGTTCAGAAGTCACAGAAATTTAACTATTCCCACCTGCCTTTCAGATATATTTTAAAGAATATTGCTGGAAAGATTTGTGTATGTGAATAAAAGATCAAATCGTGTGAGCAATAGTGGCAAAAGTATAAATCCCTAATTCAGTGAGCCCAAAGCCTGTGACATGTAATGACCCTTAAGGTCATTAATGCTTTAAAAAAAATAAATCAATCTGTTATAGGAGTAGGGAAACTATTATATTCCTTGTTCTTTAAAAATACAAAAGAATATTTTATATCTGTATATATAAAAGTTTCTATTAATATTTAAACGTATGCCAAAATTTTACATTTACAAGTTCAAATAATAAAAAATGCATTAGTAGCTTGAAAAATTTACAATTATATGAATTATCTTTATATTTAAAGTGGATTCTCATTCATTTTAACCTTTAGGCAATCTATTATATTTGAGACCAATAATTGTGTTTAGAAATGTTATATCTTTTCTTGCATTTACTTATATCTTTGCAACTGTTTCCTATCTTAATAACACTTTAGCAAACTTAACAGGAAAGAGGAGAAATGAACAGCTATTTTATATTAAAACATGTCTGCCTTTGCAAAATAAATATTTACAGAAAAGATTTTCAGTCTCATTACCCTGCAGAGTCAGCTAGTCATCATCCCATGCCTTTTACTGTAGCAAGACACACAAAACAAACTTCATTCTTGCAAAAGAGATTGTTCTTCCCATTTTACAGTACTATATCTCTCCAACTCCTCTCCAACTGTACCTCCAACTGTATCTCCAACTATTAAGAAGCCTCATAAAAGTCTGATGAGAAATTATTCTAATCAGCTCTCTTTGCATAGAAACAACAAAGCACTACGTAATTCCCTGTCAACAACCTGAATTATCCTTGTGCTTACACAGCCCTAGGAGAGTTCTCAGAATCCAGGAAAATTGCAGAACCAGCCCATTGCTTTAAGTCATCCCATATTTACCTAACATTGTTATTTCTTTTTACCTATGCATCACTTACATGCCGCTATAGATACTGTGCATTAAATGCAGCTTTTCCAGTGAGGCTCAACCTTGGCTGAGGTTACTGAAATAACACTCTTCTTTCAACAGTCAGTACTGAACCGTGTGTAGTACAATGGACTTTACAATCACACTACTCTTTCAACATCAATTCAATCTAATTGCAATCTCAAAACTATGGATAGTCCAGTGCTAGTGGTATTTTAAGCATATCCCTTCTTTCTACTTAGTATATTAGCGCATGCTCTCACACACCATGAAATGTATCTGAACACAGCAAATAGCTTCATCACCCTACAGTTGTAAATGGAAAAAATCTAAACTAATTACAAATACTCTCTTAAATTAAAATACAATCAGAATATGATATCCATCCTAAATCACCCTCCCTAAAGGGTGATTGCATGGGACTAACAAAATGATCATTTGTTTTAAATTTACAGGTGGCTCAAGGAAGTTTCACGTGGATATTACCTCAGAAACAAGGCGCTACTTATTCTCCCTAGCAGCGATATTTTACATGGCATTCTGGGATCAAAATGCAATTTCAACAATAATATATTTTCTGGCTTTCTCCAAGGAAAAATTACTAGTTTCTTTCCTCTAAAAGGATTTGGATGGAATAACATCTGTGTGGAGATTATTGTGAATATGTTAAACTGACAGCAAGTCTCTAAGGARCACTGCTCGTTAATGTTCTGTGCATAAAATTAAAACTTGAAATATATTTTTCAATCCATTTTGAATCATTTAAGCATTTCTCATGCAAAGAAACTATTGTGCTGCAATAATATATTTGCAGAGAACATGAAAGCTATTAAATTGTCTTAGACCCCCTGCCTTTCATACAAAAAGAAAAAAAGGCAATTCTGACTTGAAACATGCACAGTATTGAGTCACAAAAAAAAAAAAAAAAAAAAAAAAAAAAAAATCAAAAGCATGAAGAGTTTGGGTTCAGTTTATATAATGCAACAAATTTGAAATTATGTTTCCTTCCTTCATCTTTGTTTCATGTTATACTTAAGTACTCCAAAATGTATCAAGGGGAGAGCTCTGGTAAGTGTTGCACTTAGGTATTTACAAGGATTCTTTTCCCAAGTATCTCATGTAAAATTTTTATAGGCATCTCATGTAAAACTTCATTTTGAGCCCCAAACAAGGAATCTTTCCAAGGGAAAAAAAAAAAAAAAAAAAAAAAAAAAAAAAAAAAAAAAGGAAAAAGAGAAAGTATTACTGAGAAGCACCCAAATTCCTTTAAGATTGCTCAAGCCTTTGATGCACATGAATACGAACGAAGTTAGAGCTGTAATCACCATTTTATAACAAGAAAATATTGAATCATAGGGAAAACAGAGACCACACGCAGTGTTCCGAAGTCATTGAATCATTACAGCCACAATAAGATCACGACATACTGTTGTTGTCATGAACAACAAGGAAGGACAGGGCTGGAAAAGCGTCTCCCAAGCACTTCCATACTGCTGCTCTCCTAGGTCTGCCAAAACACAAACAGCCCCTACATGACCAAGACCTTTTCTAAACCAGCCAAGTAATTAGTTTCTCCACATTTATCCTGCCAAGTTACAGTATTATGTTCTGAGGTCCTCTAAAGCACCTCTTGCACACTCACYGTTTTGTGTGTATTTAGAGGAATAAAACATCAATAGCTTTTTTTACAGCATCCACTGCCTCTTGAAGAGGATTCTCAGTTGTTCTTTCTCTGCACATTACCAACCTGAGTGACATAGAGCTCTTGGTAAAGAGATTAAGCATTTAGCTTTAGTTGTCATAACTTTATTTGCCATTTTATGCTGAATAATTTAAAATAATAATTCATGTTTCTGGCCTAAGAACTAACAAAACATAAAAGTCTCTCAAAAAGCCTTTTACATCAGAAAAGACAGATGATGGTATTGKTTTTTTCTTTCTTTCTTTGCTTTTGGTGGAAGGCATCCACAGGAAGACTCTTTATTTCTCCTGGCAAGAGGATAATGATAATGCATATATATGCATAATAATGCATTAGGTGCACTATAACCCATAGAAGTGATAAAATAATGCTGGGATTACAGATATGATCCAGGTTTGACCTTGTAACTGAAGCTCAAGTTACAAAATAGAGTACCATGTAACAAAGTACTTTTCACAGATATCTTTARTACAAGTTCTCAGAGATGCTGACCTAACGCTTATCAAATATGCCTTGCAGGATTTCCTATCTATTTCAAGATTTGTCATGTGCTGATAAGTGTTGCATATACCTACAATATAACACCAGGCTTTTGTCCAAAACCCTTTGAATCTCAGTGTACCTGTGCTCCTAAGCTGCGCAGGAGCTCTTCAATTATTCTGTAAAATCCTTTCAGGTCTTTTCTAATTCTGAAAGTGTTCTTATACTGTCTTGTACTCAAAGACCTAATAAGAGGGAAAACCAAGCATTCATTTACTACATCCTCTCACCTGAAATATAATTCAGTTAAATACCAAGAGTATTATATTGTTTTCACAAACACTAATATAGCTTAAATCCTAGCACAAAGAAAACTGTGAATTTGGTCATTTTCATTAAAAAAAAWYCYTTTTTTTTTTTTTCCTTTTTTCTTTTTAAAGAAGAGATCAAAAGCTCTAAGAAGGCGGCTTTGGAGATAAATAGGAGTAAGCAACRGAACTTAATTAAATAAGACAAATGAGTAAGCATTTATGGGAGTGATTGGAGACTCAGCTGAATTAATTGGTAGCCTAATTRTCAATTAGACTTAGACAATCAAGAAATGGCATGTAAGCAAAATATTGTTATATTTCTTGGTTGTTTAATGAATTTAGAGATCCAGAAGAGCCACATTAATTGCTATTTTAGGTCCACAGAAGGATGTTTATATTTTTCTCTTACTCAAATAGAAGTTCTTTGTATTTTTAAAATGACTAATAAAGGTGTTTACAGTCTTCCAATACTCAAATATTTAGGGCCTTTAGATCCTTTGCCCTAGAGAAAAAAAGTAAATAAAATAGAAGCAATTAAGCATTCAAATAGGTGGCCTATAACTGCTCAGCTCAGGTCAAAACCTTTCTGCATTTATAATATGGATAATAATAGMCAAATAGTGTGAAAGAGTCACATTAAATATTTACAGTGTGTTTGTACAAACCAGTTTCCAGACAAAAAGAAGGAGCCAGGGAATTATTTAAATCCATAAACGGAAAGAGCCAGTTGGCTACATTCGCTGTCGAAATGTTTTTATAAAGCAACTGCAAGAAAGTAAGAGTCCCAAGAATTGATGGAGAGCCAGAAATATTAATATATTGGAATGGAGTGGATTATATACAAGCTGGAAATATCCGCGAGAGGACGGTGAAGATTCTCACGTATAACCCTTATATAGTGCTCAAGGTTTAGCATCTTAAACCTTCCAATATATATTAGCATGTGAATATATATTAGCTTGTATAGAATCACTTCTACTGGAAAAGGAGGTTGGAAAGACACCACTTTGTCACAAGGCCTACATATTTCCCTCTACAGTTACTGAAAGTTGGAGATTTGGGGTGTATATCTAAATGAACTAGGAATAGGAGGCAGCAAATTAAAAGTCGAAGAAAAAAAAATTCTATCACAGCACACACCAATTGCTCCATTTCCTTAGCACTGAATTTAAAACCAAGCTGGTTCTTATTAAAACCATCAACTATCCTTCATCTCCATCAAAAATAGAATTTAAAACATTATATTTTTCACCACCAACAAACTTCTTTGCCCAGGTTTAAAAGACACCATTAGCAGCTGAGCATCTGGAAAGGTCCCCAAACCAGCTGCCTTCCCTTGTAAAGAATCTGAATAACCAACAAAGTCTCATGTTTAGAAAAGCACCTCTCCCACTGAAAAAGGCTAATTCCCCAAGGAAAGCAAGAGCTCAGCTTTCTACCAGATTCATTCAAGCATTTTAGTTTTTAATGAAAAAAAAAAGTAAAGTGTTTTGAAAATAACCAAAAAAAGCGGGAACTTTTAGCTTTCCACCTGGAAAACGCCAGTTAAAGAGCTCAGCTTTCTACCAGACTCTTTCAAGCCTCCTGAATAGCTTTTGATTTTTAATGAAAAAAAAATGTAAAATGTTTTCAGGGGAAAAAAAAAATTAAAAAAAAAAAAAAGCAGGAGCTTTTAGCTTTTCACCTGGAAAACGCCAGTTAACGGCAGGAAACGCTGGTTCCAGGTGGGTTTCTCCTCAGTGGCAGCAGGCAAGATGGAGGCGTGAAGACGCCCCTGCGCCTTGAATCTTTGTTTTTTTTAATTTTTTTTTTTTTTTTTTTTTTTTTAATCTTTTTGTCCCTCCCCCCCCACGAAGGGGTTGGTCACGCGGAGGGCGCCGTTGGGCGCTGGCGCCCGCCCTGGCCGCCCTCGTGGCGGCGGCTGCGCGCGCGGCTCCCGGCAGCGCCGCCATCTCGCGGCGGGACGCGCCATGGCGCACGGCCGCGGCGGCGCCGCCCCGCCCTGCAACTTCGTGGCGCAGGACAACATCTGGTAACCGACCGGGCTGCCCCTCGCCTCCCGCTGCCTCTGCCCTTCCCGCGGCAGCGCCGGGGGCGAAGGGACTTGCCCGCGTTTTGTCCCACGGACACCGTGGAGCTGGGTGCTGCCCACGCGCGCAGACCCCTTCCAGAGGCCGAACTGGCCTCTTAATTATCATTAACCCACTCCARTAGCGGGTGAGGAAGGGGCTGAGGCTGCCCAAGCACCCGACACTTGTCCCTACCCCAAACCCTGTGGGGAAGGGGGACAGGCCAGGGACGAGGTTCCTTCATCAGACCTGAGAGCAGCAAGGGAAGAGGAAAGGGTTCCTATATAGGAGCCCCTATATAAGGGTTCCTATAACCAGCAGTTATAGGAAAACATTGTGGGGCTTTTGCTTCCCCAGCCTTCTAAAAAGGTGGCATAGCAACCGCAGGCTCCGCCACCCAGCCTCTCCTAACACAACCATAATGTTTATGGTAGCTGGGAGGAAGTTTCAGACTCACTGGAAATACTTTCTCTGTATCTCAGAGGCAGCCACGAACTTGCTGGTTTGAGGTAGAGTCTAAAGTTCCCTCCTAAAGGCCTGGGGTTTGCTGGCAAGAGTTGCTGGGCTTTGTTTTAGAGAGCTTTACTTACTTATGTAAAGGTTTCAAACGTATCTTTGTTTGCTTCAGGAAAAAATACGTTGAACGCGAGCTAGAAGCTGCAAAGAGATGGTCTCAGAATTGGGGATTTTTAAAAACGCCTCTCGAAGAGGTAAAATGATTAGAATATAATAACACTTGAAATTTACTTACATAGTGTACGCAGAATAATTAAATACACCTTCTGATTAAGCTATGTTTTCTTGTACCCTCATCTGTACATAAAAAGAGCATGAAAGTGAAGAAAAGTACTGAGCTTGCTTTAGTAAGTTAGGTTCCTACTTAACAAATGCAGGACTTTCAAGATGGCCTCAAAGTTCCAGTTTTCCTCAGAAAAAAAATATAGCAAGTAGTAATTTATATGCTGTGCATATTTTGATATATTTCTCTTGATAAACATGACTTCCACTACTGCTAACAAGAACTAGATGCACATTGACAGGAAAATATTTCCCCTTTGTCTACCCATATGGTAGTTTAAAAATCAAGGGGAAAAGGTTCTAGCTAATTAAGTTTTCAGTAGGGAAGCTTACAGCAGACTAAAATATTTGAAAAGAGATGTCTGTTCTCAGTGTTTAGACAGTAGAATATAGTAGCAAATACTATATGTCAATTTTTTGTTGCTAAAGAACAGGATCAGTGGAGCCCCAACATAAATTATAAATAAAGGCTTAATCTGCTTTGGTACTTTTGAAAATGCCCCAAGTTTCCAAATTAGTACCTCTAATCCTTGCATTTTCTAGGATTCCCATTCTTTCGTTGATAACATGATCAGTTAAGTATATCCCCCTTTGCATAGTGCAGAGCTACAGCTAAAAAGGGTGATAGATTCCAAGTAGTGATTATATAGGGGAATGTATTTAGCATGTATTAATCCTTGGTTTGTGGTCATATAAGATACATTTACAATCCTTTATAGGATGGATGACGTCATTGAGAGGTGGAATCACACTTTTAGCCTTTCAGCTAAAACTTAGAATTAAATCAATTTCTAAAATCCAGAAGTAAATTGCATTGACTTCCAAATCACTACAGTAAGTTATCCTATTTTATATGGTAAGAGCAGAGTGTTTATCAGATAAAGCAATGAAGGGAATGGTACAGATATCAGACATTAAAATATATTTCTAAGGATGAAGTGTTCATTTTTTAATGTAGATATTCTGGTTTTAGTTGATTGAAGATGAGAAGAAAGAAAAAGCAAAGCCCAAGATAGAACTTCCAGCACATCTGCAGATTCGACCTGTGACACCTGTGGAAAAATATATTAAGGTTGTAAAATTAGATTTAAAAAATTGCAATGTGGTGGAATCCGTTAAGCAACCATGTAAACTCTAAAAATCAATTGTTTGTTAGATGTGGGCCTTTAACTAAAGGTCCAAGTAAATTGTATTTGAAGCCCAAGCAGTGCTTTAAAGGGGTTCATTTAGACAAGAAATTGCCCTGTGGATATAGTTTTTAGTTCACAGAGCTTTCACCATACATAATTTCTGTATAGAACTTCCTCTATACACTCYTTTGTGACACCTACTAACACAAGTCACCTATGCAGCTTGGTATATAGRAGTGTTCACAGTGTATGACTGCTGACCATCTCACAAATATGTACAAACACAGCTGGTTCAAGGCCCAGAATAACCTGATCTCTCAAATACTAATAAAAAAAAATGGCAATGATTTTTCTGGATTAAATCGCAACAAAAACGACTGCTTTAAAGGCCTCTTTAGTGGCACAAATTGGATGAGCCAGGAGAAGCCAGTTCTAATGTGCTACTTTATAACTGTTTGGCATTCTGGTATGTGATTTATATTCATAGTCAAGAATTTGTACAAGCACAACTGGAACAAGCATGGAATGTATGATGGTTTGATTTTTTCGAGTGTCCACAGTCAGAACCACCACTGAATGGCCACTGTACAATAAAGGCAGTTATATCAGTGACATAAAGAGGAACTTACTCATAAAGGCAAAAGCAGGATGTGGTTGATATCAGAAAAAAAGGTTAGTTCCCTTTGAGATGACCAAGGAAGCAAAAGAGAATGGAAATTCATGTTTGGTGTGACCATTCCTTCAAAGGATTTCTGGGGTGGGGAAAGGAGGTAACAAAAGCTTTCATTGAGATTAAATTGAAACAAATATTAGAGTCTGTGATGAGTGTAGGAGAAGAGTGCAATGGCAGCATTTCTTCCATTATGCCCCTTGCTCTTTAGTTCTGTCACAAGCCTCAAATTTTAGTCAGTCACACTGACCTCTTCAGCACAATCAGGTTCCAGATCACCCGGAACCTCCCAAAACAGAGCTCCATGTTGCCATTTGGCCTTAGAACCCTTATTCGTCAAGGAGAACACTGTTTAGTGAAGATTACAGATTCAGATTGAAATTTCCTAAATCCCTTTTCTGAAGGTTGTGTTTTCATCTACATTTATCTTCTTGGTAACAGTCATCATCATGTGGATTTATAATCATTTCTTCGTTGTCCTTTCCCCCAGATTATAAGTAGGATATGATTTCCTTCATTATTCTGCTCAGTGGGTGGCACTTTTGGCCATAAAAATTATCTTTTCAGAAGAACTGCTCCACCTAAATATCATACACATTTTTTAATCTTGGCCAAAGAACAAAGCGAAGCAACTCTGGCAGGAGAACTGAAACATTGTTCTCTTGCTGTGTATTTCTCTACTGAGTAAGTCCCCAGATGCTGAAGTGAGACAACGTGCCCATTTGAGATGATTCAGCCAAAGTAAGCACAGCAGTCGGTGAACAGAGGCTGCTGGCTTTGGCTTTGTTTCTTTTTCAGCTAGATTAGTTGCAGATTAACTTGATGCTTACCCATCTTTTAAAGCAGAAAGAAAGAGGAATAGATACCTAGTCCTTGATGCAAAAGCCATCTTGGACTGTAGTATCTTCAGCATTTGGCCTTAGACTATTATTCCATAGCTGCGTTACTACCAAATACATTGCAACAAGTAGAAAATAGTTACGGCTTTGGTTCAGAGAASTTAACTAGAATAAAAAAACACTGTTCTGTAAGGAAAGAAGATTAAACTAAAGCTTAGATTCTTCCCTTAATAAGGTAAAGCAGGTGAAGAAATGTATTAACAAAACTATAAACGAGCATCCATAACCCAGATGTACTGAACATCTTAACCTGCAAAAGTGCTAATTCCCCTCTTTACTTACGTTTCCTTGGCAGAACTAAATATAGTAACATATACTACCAAATAATAACAGTTTATACGGCATTTGAAACCACTGTATTTGCATGAAAGAGAATGTTGCATGACAGAATGAACACCAACAATTTCTTGGTTGCTGAATCCTACATATTATTTTTATTCTAGGTTCATCCATCTCCTCCAGTACCTAAAACAACGCAGGGGTTTATTGGCTGGAGATCAGCTGTTCCTGAATTGGAACTTGAACGTGGGTATCAAATCCAAAGCTGCAAGGGCAGCTTCTTCAAGGATCTGAAGTGGCCATGTGAGCCTTCTGATTGAAGAAATAACAATTAGACATATAGATACATTTGTGTTCCTGAATAAATTAGCATACTATAGCAAACTGCTGGATGTAAACATTTCTGCCTTAAACACAATTTATGTAAACATGCACAGTCATTTTGGTGATTTGTGAATATCTTAATGTATCATTTTACTTGTTATTGTTTAAATCAACAGTATTGAGGGTGCAAATATTGCTTTGGACATACTTAAATGTAAAAATGAATAAACTCATAAAAAACAACAGAACAAATATTAATAGGTGTATGATTTTAAAGTATTCAGTGAGAACATTTTAAAAAGATATTTTACAATAAAAGAGCACATTTTTAATTATTTTTCCATGTAAACTTCCACCAAGATTCAGTTTCACATCAGCTTACTCAAACCAACACACTGTCACGTTCCCGATAACCACACCTTGCTGCTCCTTTCCACTTCAGCTGCTCTCAGCAYGGAGTATGTCTTGTAGAACTAGATTTCAGTTGGATCAAGAATCTGAACCATCCCACTGTCCATCTACCCAAGGCCGGTGCTAGCACCAAGGAGACAGAACGTACAAGCACAGGAAGGGGATGGAGAGGGACAGAGAGRCAGGAATAACAACTTAGCTGCCATAACACTGCATCCTTATATTTGAAAATAAGCTTTTTGCATTAGAAAAAAAAAATCACACCAAAAAAATTATCTGTGTTCCCTACAGTCAATGAACAGCAACTTCAAAGAACACAGAGGTGAATAAGATGAGTTACAATTATTAAATATACTGTCTTTTGCATTGTGTATGCTTTACAGGTACTTTGTGTAATTACACAGCTGTGTAATTGGGTAGATCACAATGGATTTGCTTGATCATTACAAGAAAAGCACACACGCTGTTTAGCAAAACATTGAGAAGTCACTTTCAAAATTAGCTTTGGTATCAAAACAGTTTTTTGATTGTTTAATTAAGTCATCAGCATGCAAACTCTAAGCATGTTTCTATATGTAAAAATATGATACAAGGTATTTAGATTACTAGAAATATTTCAGAAATATGTATACCCACCAGTATTGGTGAAATACTCAGAAAGAAGCTGTTCAAGTAAGTTGATTAAARAGATAATAATAAATAAGCCTACTGCAAGTATTTTCTTGAATTAAAAACTTCTAAATCCATACACCTTCATACATCATTTAATCCATATTTTACATAAATGTACAATACATTTTATCAAATCTTTTCTAATGGCAAACTCATTTAACAAACACAGTAACAAATACTTGTGTAGAAACCAATAATAGACATCAACAATACACATAGCTTGAGTAACCTACCAAGAATCTTTCCGACTTATCACGCTACTGCTTTTTGACTGTAAGGTTTGTCACAGAGTATTTATACTTAGCAACTTGGGGAATCTCACCCTATTTATCAGACATATCATCATTGCACTACATAGCTTACTGCAGTAATGGAGAAGCTTAAAATTAAATACTTCTCATTACTCTAAAATCAAAGTCCATAACAGATTTAATGTTGCTACAAGATCTTTCTTGTGTTCTGGAACTACCAATATCTACTTCCTGAGTCAGCAATAAATCCGTATCTTTCATAGCAGTAGGTTGGCTGCTCGTGTTTGTTCTTTCTTTCTTCCCAAGAAATGACTCACAATGATCAACATCCCACTTAAAAAAAAGTTCCAAATGCCCACAAAATAATATTTTACTTTTTCCATATTCTTTACAAATAACAGAGAAGTGACTCATATCCTTTGGAAAGATTACCCAAGAATGAGAATACATAGCAGAAGTAATTTCAGACACATTACTAAAAAACAAAACAAAAGAAAAAAACAAATAAACAGAATAAAGAATAGCGTGGAATCAGACTCTGGAAATTTAAACTCAATGGCAATTTAGCTACTAACTAACTAGAACATGCTTAAACTACTAATTCAACAAACAAGATAATTGCAAAAACAGTATTTCAAATCCGGGTGTTTTCTTATTGCTGTGTTTAAATCTATTTTATCACAAGTTTCAGCTTGTTTAAGCTCTTGTCCAATTTAAACAGATACAGTAAAGATCTATCTGCAATTTAGTAGCAACAAAATTACAAGAATCAAGAACCACTGTAGAAAGATTAAATGAAACATGAAGCTTCAAAATCACTGGGGTTTTTTGTTATTTTTTTTCCCCATTTATTTATTTTTAAAAGTGTTATATAAAAGAACCAGAGTTGGCACCTAATATCCAGGAGATGTTTGTATGAAGTAAAATTCTAATCCTTGAGTCATGGTTTGATTTTGAAAAATGAAAACAAATTCTTTGTCTGGCACCTACAGTTAGATGCTTCTGAAGCTTATGCCTAGCACCTGAAAATTAATTCTGTATCTACAATTAKGGTTTTGATTATTAGTATTCTTTCCATCATTTAAGATATATTTACTTCAATAGAACTTTGATATAGCCTGATTTGGGATATGGAAGGCTAAAGTTTGAACTGCTTCCTCTAGCATAACTCCATTAATTGCTTGTTTTCAAGAACACATGAAATTATGAACTTGTATTCGAAACTTATTTCCCCCAAACTTTTACCTTTTACACCTCAGCAATGTGTGCAGCCAGGGTGCATTCACAATTGCCAGACTGCCCCATCAACAGCCCAAACTGAACACAAAAGCATAATGAAGAATTATTAAATTGCTCTGAAATGTTCCAAACCTAGCATTTAATTTGTGAAAATTAACCTGTTTATTGGAGCCAGGTTGGGCACATAAATGCCACTGCACACTGCAAAATACCACGCTGTCTCCAAGGTCAGGACAGTGTTAGTAAACTCAGTGCCTGCACTAGGGAAATGCATCCAAACCAAATGAAATCACTTCAGCAACACAGCAAAAGTCAAGGCAATTGAAATTCTCCAGGCATCCCTTAGACCTGCGCTTGTGTCTGAACCAAACAGAATGGGGCGGTTCTAAACATAAAGCTCTGCTGTTTCTTTTGAACCAAAATTTGAAAAGAAGGGCATATTTCTAGGCATTCTGTGCTTGAATCTAGTTTTTATTTGGTATGATTTTTCATAAAAAGTCTAAGGTAATAGTAGCAAAGAGACAATTCATCCCTAGCTAAGTGTTTTTCTGATAACTGAAGTCATTCCGCCTCTCGACTGCTGTCTGCAGATAAACTAGCTCTTTGGCAACAGTCTCACCTTTAAACCTGAGCTATGGGTGAAGCTTTCACAACTTCTTAAGCAAAAGTCTCACTGTATTTGATACACATTTTCCACAGCAAAACATGAAAACATATCAGCCATCCATCTTTTGTCATGGGGGGGTTTATGCCTGTATATACTTTCCTGGGAATGTATATAGTAGYATGCCTGTATATGCCTGTATATACTTTCCTGGGAATGTATATAGTAGTAAAAGCTTAAATGACAATTGGGGTTATGTTGAACAACTAGGAGATGAGATTTATCTTGCTCACAAGCACTTGCTTGACTTATAAACATCAGAATTAGGTGGCAAAAACCTCTTCTATTTTCTTTCACATTGTGTTCTTTCTGTGCTGTCAGAACTGACATGGAACTGGCACTTGCTATTAGTAATTTCACTAATACAACATGTTTTACAGGGGGTTCAGACTTGAAAGATTGTCATTTAAAACACTTTTTGAGCCAGAAAATAAAAGATTTTTGATTAGATCATACTGAAATGGTGATTTTGACTAGGTAGCACTACCAAAATTGCAGTGACCACATAAGTGTTGCACATTTTGAGAGTATTAAAATGAAAAGCAACCACTGCATGTGCGTAGCAAATTGATTTAACTACTGTAAAAGGTGGCCACTTAGAGAACAAATCTCACCCCCAACCTACGGGAGACATTTCTATGAAGTTACACGCTGTGACTGTCCTGACGGACACCCACCGGAGTCCTGACAAATAGGAAAAAATTCACTCTGCAAAAGCTACTCCCTCCTTTTTCTGCTTTTGGCTGTTCTGCCCAGTCTGAAGCAACTTTCACCCTGAGACCACTTGTCATACAAGACAGAAGAGATAAGTCACTAAATAAAAAAACTTAAGGCTCCCCACGCATCCACATCATCTCATCTCCCTGGTTAGTGCAGGTTCCTTTGTTTTCTTTTTGTTTTCTTCCATGTTCTGTAGAGGACCCAAAGCAACAAACACCCATCTTACATAGTCACTAATAACCAGACAAGAAATCTGTCYTCCTGTGAGACTCCAAGTCTTTTGCTGCACTAGCTTCCTAGATGGGTTGTGTTCAGCTCCCCTTCAAACAGTGAGTGTTGATGTACCAAGAGATACGGCCACTAACAGACTGTTAGCACCTTCCCCAACTCCTATGGCTTTCACATACATCAGATTGTTATTTGACCAGTTGAAAGCACATCAAACCCTTTCACAGCATCAGAGTGTAATAAATTGGACTTTACTGGAAAATGTTCCTGTTATGCTTTGAAAGTGATTGAGCCACCACTGAGCAGAACATCAGCCCTTCGGTCTTGTCCATCATACCTGGGAAAGAGCAGCAGAAAAGCAGTATCAGGAAATAAAACTAGAAAGCTTGTTAAAACAATGCACATTGCTGAGATCTGATTCATGTTACACTAGTGAAACAACACAGAAAAGGATCGTTATTTCAGTCAACAGGAATTAAGGTAGTATTGGCCTTAAAGTTGCAATCTGCTTGCACAGGGCACAAGACTTGCTCTGTAACACACAGGATAAATCCAAGAGATTAAAAGAATGTTTTTTTCCCAAATACCTCCATGGTGAATTTATTTCCATAAAGGTTTCTAACCGGGAATTCTTGGGTATAGCCTGAACAGTAGCACAGTCCCGCTCTGCACATGAGCGCAGAGCCCGCAGTGCTGCCCTGTGTGAGGTGGGACACACTTAGCACTCTGACCACTGCGTGTTAGCGACTGACAGAGCATGGAAAGCCCAAAACAACCCCAAGATCATGGAAAGCCCCTGGACAGCACCAGTCCTGCAGAGAATCCGGTGCGAGAATGTGTGACAAGTACTTTACAATACCTGTCTTGTCCTCTGCGCCATCCCCAAGCTGCGGTGGCTTGCAGGGCTGAAGCTTATGGCCAGCAATGTCAGCATCCAGGGAGGCAGTTTGCCAGATGTTCAGAGAAGRAGAATCACATGGGTTCAGACATAAAAGTAAACACAGCAGGTTAATTTAAATTCCTAATCACTTAAACAAATGCAGCTTTTTTACAGTATGCAGTATTTACCACAATATGCAAACTGCTGGCTGGACATGTGGGGCAGCATATCCTTCAGAACACCCGCTTTTCACCAGGATGCAAAAGCAGGTTAGCAAAAAGCCTTGCTATAGCTGATCCCAATGGAATTTAATTCCTTAATTATTCTTGAATCAGTACCTTGATCTCAAAAGTAACATTACACAGACCTAGTTWGCTTCCTACAAACACAAAAAATCCACTGTGTTTAGCAACGGCACAGAAAATTATAGCTCAAATGCTGCTTATTACTTCTTGGTGTATTTTATTTAGATCTGAAAAACCTGAACTTGAAATAAGCATAACCTCTACTCTTTGGAAACGCATGATAGAGGTGGTTACACTTTATGGAAGAGATGTCCCAAGTGCATTATAGAATAACACATTAAAATACCTTTATTTTGGAGAGTATCTCCGAGGATAATTACCTGTCGTATCTTTTAAGTTTGTTACCCTGACTTGTGTTAGCAACAAAAAAAGCTCAAGATTCTAAGGATAGCAGAGAAAAGAGACAGACAAAAGACAATTAGATCTTACTCAAAGTGAGTTTTTTTTCYTCCTTTCAGTCAGTATTAATACATTAAGTTCTCCATTTCTTGGTAACAAGCTTAGAAAATTAGTCCAAGTTCTTGCATCGTTTTCCCATAATTTAAAAAATGTTAAATTAACAACAAGCAAAACATTTCAGCTCAAATCAACAACAAGCAAAACATTGCAGCATAGAATAGTTTCACAAATGCCCGTCACAATTCCATTCCAAATGAATGTTAAATTTAGAACGCTAGCTCTGTTTTAGAATAACCGTCACAAAATAACATGAAACAGGTGTAAGTTGAAAATGTCACAGGTGAAGATAAAGAAYGAAGTAAACAAAACCTTGGTTACTTGAAATTCCTTCCAACCCAACCTTCCGATCACTAAGATAGGAAAGACAGCACCTTGGGCTACCCTATATTTCCTATGCATCTCAAAATAGCATCTCTGAAGCAGAATCTGAAGCTGTAAGATCTGACTCTCTGAATATTTGGATGCCAATTCAAACTTCAGAGCAGGCACAAAGAAGCATCAAGTCTGACCAGCTCAAGTTGGTAACCCTTGCTCTGAATTCCTTTCATGTCAAAGGACCTTTAAAGCCTGAAATCAAGATTTTCTATAACTCTGTTGATGGAATTCAGTGACTAATGCTGAGCTGAGCTCAGTGGTCATTGCATGAATATTGTAAGAAGGAAGAAAGCTACTATTTTCCAGTTTATATTTATTTTAACCATTTTGGAATAGAGAGAAGAAAAGAGATCACATCTGCGCCTCTAGAGTCCAGGGAATGAAGGAAAAATCTTTAATAGCCTTGTATGTCTTATTGAGAGCCACCTCACTAGATCTGCAGTCCCAGCTCCACCTTTTATTTATCATGGAATAACTTTACGGAGCCTCTTTCAGGTCARGTGCAACCACAGTTATTGCTGTCCTGAAATCTAGCTGCAGCTTAGAAGTGATGAGTCAGTACAACATGTCTGCATTAATTTAAACCATGCCTTCTGGTCCCATGATTTGCATGTTAGGCCAAGTCTGACTCATCTTCGAATTTGGCCCTTTTCTTCATATTTTTCCCTCACACTTCATCTACTTCACAAAAAGAAGCTGTAATTGAAATAGCAGAGATTCTTCAAAGCACAAAAATAGATACAACCACAAAAAATAAACAGAATGGATAGAATTCCCCCTCATCGCTGTTATCTTACTCTGTTATGCAGCATCCCTGACACCAGCCTAACTGGATGGAATTAACTGGACGATCAGGCCTTGCTGATACCAGGTTCAGATTAAACATGTCCGAACAGGACTTTTATTTAGAACTGCTTTCAATAGCTCAGAAAAACAACATTGTTGAGAGCTGCAATGCAGACAGCGCAGCAGCAGGCACTCCCCGCCTGCGTCCTTGATAAAGGCTGCTGGTTGAGCCCGTGTTTCCGAGCGCGCCCGCCACAGCGACGCGCCGCAGAGCGCGGCCCTCGCCTCCCCCTTCACCGCTTCTCCTCCTGCTTCTTCCAAGCGATGCCCCCCGGCTGCCGTGTGACACCCGGCGAGCGCGTCCCGCTGCTCCAGCCTGACCCAGCCCCGGCGGTGCCTTCYGCGGGCTGCAGACACCCCCCTTCCTCCCCTCAAGTGCGAGACGGCTGATGCTTTTATTCCTCACGAGGGAGCGACGTGAACCCGGCTGCGCTAGCGCGTCCCCGCTGCTTGCTGACACGCGCCAGACACAACATTCGCGTCTTTGAAAACTGGAGCAAAAACAGAACCAAAACAAGAACCCGAAAAAACCAAAACACCCCAGTGAGCTACAGTCCCTGTCAGGAGAAATGAGGCAGCGCTGATGCCTYGCTGCCAGAGCGCAGCCACGTCCGTGGTGTGGGGGAAAGCAGCACGGCGTCTCGCGCCCGCTGTGCGGGCTCCGCTGAGCATCACGTCTGCTTCATGGACAAAAGCCACGGATTTATGGTCTCTTAGGAGAAATTATCAATATTGGTGCTGAGAACTGCCGTGGTGGCAGGCTGGGGAGAAAGCGGATGCTTTGCTGCCCTCGTGGCYAGTGCAGCGCTCCCCAGTGCCCGTCCTTCCTGACTGTAGGCGCAGACAACACGGGGTGTTGGTGATCTGCAGTGACACAACCTGGGGAGCAAAGGAGCCCATGTCACCGAGAGCCACGGCCGGCCGCGCTGCTCCTGCCAGGGGGAACCGGGGTGCGGGAGGCAGCAGGGCCCGGGCGCCGGCCCTGGGCACGGGGAGCGCCCCAGCCCTGGGGACGTRGGCCTGAGGCGGCCAAGCTCATCGCAGACCGCCCTTGTGAGGGGCCTTGGGCCACCGCCGGGCAGGACACGGGGCCAGGGCAAAGGGGGCACTGTGCAGAGGAGAATAGACGGAGCCGGCGGCTGCGTGCACTCCCAGGCCGTGCCCTTCAGCGCCTCCGAGTCACCTACACACAAACAAGAAACGACCAATTTCACCAGCTCCCGCCATGGCTCGCAGCTAAATAGGCTGCTTTCACTGAGCGTTTGTCCTCCTATTTATCCATGGTAGGAGGTTGCTGAGCATTTTAATGGAATTAAAGCTTTTTAATGGAATTGCCAGTAGCAAATGGACAGCTCAAGATGAACTCCTTCACCTTGGTTCAGTCCTACTTAACTTGAACAGGAGCCATCTTCTTCAAACTCAGATCACAACTCAAATGTCAGTGATGTTTGATATCTACCCAGGTTGATTTTAAACTTCTCTGATCACAATTCAGGACTGCAGTCCAAATTAGGTCCTCTAAGGGATACGCTCCAGTATCCTTGCTTTCACATAAAGCTGCAGCAGGTGCTTAAGTAAAAAGGTCTCATCTTTAGACTCCCAAGGCAGTTATCTGATCTTAGTCAGTGAGGATAAACCCCTCCAAGGAAGGCAGGAAGACAACATGTCGAAACTGGGTCTCCTGAACACACAATTACTGTGCTGACCACTCACCTTTCCTTTCAACATCATCAATGAAAAACAAAATGAGGCAAAAACTCCAAATGCTTTTCTCGGCAAATCTCAATTTACCACGGAGCAGGATTAAATCTCATCTGTGCATGAGATCTGCAAGGTGTCAAAATCCCTCATGGTGCGAAGGGATGAGCACGCAGCATAAAGAGAACACAACGCCTGCAACTGTCTCACTCCTCTCGCAGACAGWAAGAGACCTGACAGGCCACTGTAATGGATGGTTTGTTTGTGGCATTGATTTATTCATTTGCTACATACTAATCACTAATCAATATCTGGTGTGCAGACAATACAGAAGGTCACACAAACAGCCACCTGGCTTACTAAGCAGCTGCTATCACTTGCTATCACTTCTCCAGAGCTTAAAGAGAAGCCCCTGGTGTTTAAAACACCAAAGTGCTGAGAGATGCCACCTCAAATCAAGGAAGGAGATGTTTCATAAACTAAACTGCAACACTGTGTTGCACTCTCTGGGTTGAGCCCAACCTTGAGTACACTCTTAACTAGCCAAGGAAAAGCTTGGCACATGTACCACAGTCAGAATTTGGCTAATCAAACATGTGCAGAACACATTTTCTCGTTACACATGTGCATCTCAAACCTACATTTCAGCAGCAAGGGAACAGAAARATAATCTGACAATAAAGACACTGGAATTGGACTTCAAAGATCAGGATGCAATTCCAAAGGCTCCCAGGGTGACTTTGGCCACAACAGTCAGTCTCTCCTGCCTTGGTTACCATCTGCAAAAAGCAAAATAACCACACCTCATTTTCTCTTTAATCTCTCTTTTTAATTTAGACTCAAGAGTTCTTTGTAGTAGCTTCTCTTCCTCAAAACATGGCCAGCAGCCAGTACACAGTGTCTTGCTAGGACATTTTTGTGCAAACTTATTTAAAAAAAACTTACAAAATATTCACTGATGAGATAAAATGACCAGCACTTCACAGAGTGCCAAATATACAGCAGCAATTTGTGGGAAGCTTCTTTCTTTTTTCCATAAATGCCATCTCTTTCAAGAGACGTGGCATTCCCTTTCCTAGGACATGGAACTATGTATCTGGAAACAAGTTGCCCTCAAACCAGTATATTTTTCAGAAGCTCCCAGTGGTTTTGTGACACTTAATAGAAGTTGTCACATCTTAGTGACAAATAGTAGTAGTAGTCTGCTTGATTAACATAATTTGTTTCTTCTTTGGATATTTTATTCCAGATGAGCTGCTTTTCATCCTTGTTTTCTGGGAGGAAAAATATGCATTCTGACGCGCAATGCTAATGTGCCCTCTGCAATGGCCTCATCTCTAGAAGTTTTCATTCTCACCTTCCATTCAGTGCATGAAATGAGCTCTAACAGTAGCTATTGGTCAAGAGTCTCACGCACTGGACACCAGCCAAGGCCTTTGGGGTGTTTAGCATGGACCAAAGGTCTATTCCTACGACATACACATTTAAATTTAGCACTAAACTGGTGGGAAAAAGAGAGAAAAATATGTAAAATGTCACTTTCTGACAGGCAGAAAATTAGAATTCATTCCCCTGAGAACTAAATGGACTTTTCTGCTTCCAGTCACTAACTATGACAAGGTTAACATTTTTCAGTTTAATGACTAAGGACATTAAATGTGCATGTGAATAAGGAATAAAATTACTAGAGGGTATTAGCTAAGCACATGACAACAGCCCAAACTGACAACAGAACTCCAAGGATGCAGATCCTAACTAACACCGACCATTTGCCATGGAGAACCGACGGAGAACAAGGGCTATGCAGAGGGCATCCCCATCTCATCCCTCGTCCTTATTAGCGTTACAACAGCTTAAGCAAACACAGGAAGATGTAGTTTTCTGCATGGGGTAGCCTGCATGTCAAAGCTCATGTTGACAATATCCCAGACCATGACATTSATCGGACAGCATGTTAATAAGTGGCAGAAAAGCCTCAAGAGACCCCTGGATCACCAAAAATTCCATCTTCTATTTCTCCAAGGAATCCTTCCACCACTCCACATTCATGGCTGCAGTCTGCTGCAACATGAGCGCTAGAATTTGAAGGTACCATTCGTGACTTGTCTTAGCCTCTGTCCTCCTCTGTTCACCTTTCTCTATAAGCTCTTCAGTCCCTTAACTCAAAGGAAAAAAGAAGTCTATGTCATTGACATGCCCAGAGTTTTGAAATACTAGAAAACATCAAATACTAGATATATTTCTGGATATAAATTAAATAGTGGCAATAGAAGGTATGCCAGCAAGAAAGATTRCATTTCCAAGAATCCAATCTGTTCTTTGAAAAATAAGTGTAAAAAATATATCTAGAGATATGGCCTAAGTTTGAGAAAGTATTTTTACATGGGAGTGGTTAMTATATTATCTCAAAGAATGAAGGAAGCCATGAGGCTATTAGAGTTTAATGCAGAAAAGAAGTTCTTTAATTATTTCTGCTGTTAACTGGTTTTTAAAGGCTTTTTAAACCTAGCTGAGAAAAAAAAATGCAAAATTTACAGTTTAAGGGACAGATGAAGACGGGCACTAAAGCTAAAAAGAAGAAAAGAAGCCCAGAAGAGAAAACAAGAAAACTTTCAAAACCACTAACTGCTCCTTGATCTGAAATAATATAGAGTCAGCGTGATGCACTATCAGGCAGCTCACTTGCAGTTCATGTTTCCCRTAACATCGAAAGTTAGCGTCTTGTCTGTGCCCCTGCAGCGAGCAGACACTCATCTCATAGGCCGTGAAGAGCTTCTGCTTGGCCAAACCAGCAGATCCGGATCTCGTAGTGTTTTTACGTAGGTAGACAAGGGCTGACCGTCCTTCCAACTCATGCTGGGGTGACTTTATTCCCTCCTCCTCCCGCTTTGTTTTACTCGGGTCGCTTCCAAAACAAGGCACGGCTGCCTCTGGAGATCTTCATGGACAGTGACCGCCTTCAACCTGGGTTTGAYGGCATTAAACCCAGAGCTCTGCAGGAGGGAGGCAGCAGGACGGCTCCYGGCCTTGGGCAGCGCTTGCCTGGAGCCCTCGCGCCACACTCCGATCCACTGTCCGCACCGCGCTCGCTCCCACGGGACGCTCCGATTCCTTCTGGGCCCCGACCTCATTAGCTCAACACTTCTCTGTAATAAACCGCATAAGCCACTTACCGGTCTGTAATCCTGATAGAGCCGAATCATTCTGAACGAGTTTGTTTTGCTCCTGTGTCCCCTASCCTCGCACCCCTTCAGCTTGCCCAGCCCTTACCCTGTCAGCACATTCAAGTCACTTTCGAAATCATCTCCTGCCCACGGTCACTATGCTGAATTTCCATTTTCCCCTGCCGTGCAGTACACCAATGCTTTAACTCCCACCTGATTATTTCTCCTGCTTATTATCAGAGACCAGTTCAGTCAATGCAGGCTGGAATTCAAACACACTCACTCATTTGAATTATGCATACAAACACTCACCAAGAGATATAAGACAACTCATTGCTCTAACATATAGCCCAGCTTACAAGTAAGGAAGCTCACAGTGATGAATTTTTACACCTTGACTTTTGCTTGACCCCAAGAGTTGTTTGGTTGCTGGAAACCAATGGAATTGAAATAGCATCACAAATTCCATGGAAGAGGTTTGGACAAGGGAGTCTCTRCCTTTCTTATCCCAAGCCAGTATGATCATATTTTAAGGTTGCCTGAGTTGACAGTTCCTTTATTAGCTTCTGAGCACACAGGATCCTAGCAAAACACCATCAAACCATACCAGACAGTCATGTCAAGTAAACCTTGCAAACAGGATAGCGTATGGAGAACTGGAACTTCAAGGAAAACCAAAAGCTCTAACCTCAATTGCGGCCTAGGTTAGGCATTAAACCAACCTAAACGGGATGCTGGAAGCATACTAGAAAGCCTATAGCTTTTGGCTTCCCTTTGCAAACCACTGTTCCTTCTAAACGTTGATGGTCAACATGATCCTCAGACAGGGTTTGCAACGTGGTCCTCTTTAAAAACAGTTGGTGGTTACAACCCAAAGAACACAGCAAATTTAAAAACTGAGGGCAGAGAAACCTATGCACACAGGATATGCTATAGACTAAGCTGGACTGTGCAMACCGGTGTGGAGCTTTCAGGGATTTGAGGCACAAAGATTGATGAGAAAAATTCAGTGAGATGCAGGACGCTTGGGGTAAAGGAATCCACATTTTTCTATACAACAATGCTGCATATCTCTTTGGTTAACTTTACACTAACAGAAGACTATCATGACAAGTAAAATACAAAACGAGACATCAGATGTCCAGTGCCATGAATTGAAGCGTCTCTGAGACGGAAAGCAGATCTCTGCATAGCTGCCTCTTCACCACTAATTACATTGCCCGGTTGACATGCAGTCCCTTGCRTTTTTCCGTTCTTTACCCTCCTTATTATTCTTCCATACTGGCTCCCTTGCATAGCTCCTTTGTAACTATATTTTATAAGCAATTACCCTCTTCTAACCACACTTCTAAGACTGTTCTTTTCTCTTTGTCCTTATCAGCACAAAGTCACACCAGAGCTGCACTAATTTCTACCTGTTGGAGACCTGACCTAGCACGTCAGGAATTCAGCTGTAGCCTCCTAGAACTGTTCTTGACTTGGGTAGAGCCAAGCTTTACCCCTGCATCTTCCCTGGCATACAGTACAGGCCTCTCAGGAGGCTCTCTGAGATTTTAATATTTCAGCATCTATCCACAGAGAATATTTTGGCTTCTCTATCAATATATTTCTGCTTGGTAACTCCCAGTTGGAATGCTGATTAGGTTTTGCATAAAATTAGTTAAATTGCAGTTGCTCTATTTCATTGGTACTTTTGTCTGCTTCCTCYATGAACAATATCGGGGAGATTGAAAGCTGACTACAATTCTCTTTCTGAAGTGAGAGGAAAACAACATCTAAGAGCCCAATCAGCACAGGCTTCCTGATGTCTGTTGGGTTTTATAAAACATATTGTTGTCTGGCATTTAACAATTTCTGTTCATTTCATTCACTTAAATGACTGTAACTAAGAATTTCTACAGTGTTCTATACTACTGTTACCTATTGATAAATACAGAAYAGGTACAACAAGCTTGCTATTTTTCCCGTTTAAACAAATTCACTGAGCTAACAAGTTATCTATGTAAYGTCAAAGTAATCACAGGGTTGTTTTGCTGTTGATTTTCAATATTCAAGTTCCATTGAGATCTGTTGTAGCCTGTATTTTACCAACAAGACTAAGTCTGAACAGCAGCATTACATTTTTACACGAACACGTACACACGAACGCTCAAAAACTCTGCTACTCCGCTTCTGCTGGAGTCCGGAAGCACCCACATCCACAGAGGTATGGAATTTCCAATGGCACCTTTTGAAAGAAAGAACCTCTCTGCCTTCATGAAAGAAGCTTAACCTGTAACATAATTCCAAGAACTTTACAGAGGCTGCAGACCAGGAGCACAGGGAGACGTTTGCCATAGCCCAAAACAGTACCCAGCCCTTGGCCCAGCAGGTCAAACACATGAATTGTGTGAGGAGATGCACAATGCACTTCAGGGCCTTGGCATATGAATGGCAAGAAATCTGAAAATCAGTGCTGCAGCAGACACTGCAACTCTTTTACCCCTTTACAGACACATCCCATTATCGCCGTGTCCTCTACTGCAGCACCCATAAAGGAGCAGCTCTAAAAGGCCCAAACAGTGACCTTGCATGGAACCACACATGAAATTAGAAATATTTCTAGAGGAAGGGGAAGTGTTTGAGGAACATCATAGCAGTGCTTGCATTACCAAAGTGCATAGCAATTACCAAAGGCATAGCAATTACCAAAGGCAACAGTTCAGAGACATCCAAAGCACAGCCACCTTCACTGTAAATTGTTTTCCCTCTATGATATTTATGACTTTAACGAGTAACAATGTCCCCTTGCATAGTTCTTTCTATTGGGTTATATCCTGCTCTCCTAGTCCTCCCTGGAAGAGGAGCTTTCTCCTGGCCAGTTTATGGGTTTTTTTCTAGCATGGATTCACCTTTCTTGAGGATGAATAACCAGAAATGCACACAGTGTTCATGAGCCACTCTCAGACAGACATGAATTCTCTTGAAACTTGACCCAAAACATTCTACATTGGCATTTATCCCTTTACCAGCTGCAATTCATTGGTGACTTCTGTCCTTTCCAAAGGATGACCCTACAGCACAAGCACTTGCTATCTGAGCCCAACTACATGACCGTATACTGCTTAATTTTTTACCATTTCGGGTATCTTTATGCTGAGGTCATCCAATTCTTTTCGTATGACATTCGCCRTGCTTTCCTAGAGCTACGCAGCATGCTGCGTAATTTCTAGGAGCAATTACAAATCCTCTCCCCATTTCTAGAAGCTTGAGTAAAGATTAGACAGTCTAGACAGACAACAAGAAGAAATAATAAAGGATTTCTAAAGACTTTTCTGCATAATCCTACTTCAAATGTTCAACTGCTCAGCAAAATGCCAGAAGCACTGTCTTTTATACCCTGTTTGCTGATCGCTTTGATACAATCTGTGGTCTTGTCATTCTTGTAAACGGTTATTTAACAACTAAATGTTTCAACCACAAAGAACTAATAAGCAGAGCAACATAACAAATCCATTTAAGTGAACTTGCTATTTAAGTGATACCAAGACAGCGTTCCCTCAAACATCAGGAATTTCTGGGATCACTGTCCAGATTGATATCAGTTTGCATAAGCATCTCTGCATGTCCTCCTACATGCCAGTTGCCTTCACAACTGGTACTTAGAACAGCCTAAAACTCTGTAGCTTGCTTTACTGCTTGATTCAAGTTCTGCAAGGAACATTATGATTTAAGATTTGTGTTAGGCTTGAAGTGCAAATATCAGGTCATGAAAGAGAGAGGATGTGCATCAAGGAAAGCAAGCGAAGACCCTTCATACATGAACAATGAAGAGCACTAAGCGRAGGTGAGGGAGCATCTCTCCTGGCACGCCAGCCTCTCCGTGCAGGATGCCGTGCGGGAAGCRGGGTGCCCAGTCCCAGAGTGCCCTCTGCTGGGAAAAAAAATCAAAGAAAAGGGACAGACTAAAGCAAAGGGGTAAAACCGCCACTCCAGACGCTTCCCGTTTACGAAATAAAAGATGTGGAAAAGGGATTGTTTTCCCTCATTTCCTCAATGTCCGTGCCTGGATCACTCGCACTGTCTGCAGAGTCATGCTCAGGCCTGTAGCAGGGATCATTCCACGTGGATCCAAGTCCCTGGCCTCAAGGGGCAGGCAGCGTTTGRGGGATGCAGCTGCAGTCTGGAAGCACGTTAGGTTACTGCCCCAATCTGCTTCATAAACACCAMCACTCAGCTGGAGGGACTTACTCCCAGCAAGGCAAAAAACACTGCCATGTGCTGATCTCAACACGGGCCTGGGTACTCACTGTGTACGTGGGTGCTTATGTAGCAGTGCTGGTACCAGCTCAAGAAAACCCTTTGACTCAAGCAATCAAGAACAACCCATGTTAGTTATTTGGAGTCTCCTGTCTACGCTGGGGGCTTTGCAGCAAGAAGGCAGTGGGCCAAGCTCTCTGAAGTGCTCTGTTCCCACCGAGAACCACCTCTTCTGTGGTGAACMAAGTTCAATGTGGAGCTCTTTGCGGGAAGAGAAAAAAAAAACAACCTCTTCAAGCAAGGTGATGGAAACTGCTAGTGAGTTCAGCATTTCAAGTCCCCATTATGCTCTCAGGAATCAGAGCAGAAGCTCCATTTTCTCCTACTGACCAGAGAGGCATAGAGAGTTCAATATAGTACTTTTTATTTCTAAAGCATCTGAGGAAGCTGGGGCACCGACAAAGCAGACGGGCAGCAAGGCCGTTCACCCTGCCGCTGACTTCATGAACCTCCCAAAGCTCAGATGCTTAAAAACCTCATAGACAGTAAGAGAACACTGATTTTTGGCTTCGGGCAACCATACTTAGCCATGCTTACATGCACATAAGCTTTGCTTATACCCTCCCAYAGCAGACAGACTCTCCTACTTATAAAAGAGGTCTTAACTGATCTGCCAGAGGCACTAACGCCAGTCAGGGGCAGAACTGCATTAAAGATCTAGAGATTTCCAGTCCCCTGCAACACCCATTAAGTTACGTGGACTTGGTCTACTGCCAACTCCGAGGATATTACCCTAGTGAGGAGCATTCCAAAGAGCTCACAGACAGGCATTCCCACTACAAACTGCATTAACTAAATGGCCAATCTGGCTATGGAACAATTTTTAAAATACTTAAGCTACAATTTAAGAGCGCGTTTGAGAGCTGTGCTGTCAAGCTAGCGGTCATCTTAGCTGCAGCATCATCAGTATACGAGTTTATTTCATATCTGAACCTTACAAATCCCACCCGGCGACCTAGATTTAGGGTGGGGGTCTTTGGGAAAACTACTGAAATTTGCCAGAACCAAGTTAGTCTGTATGTATTTCAGGAGACGGGATCATGTGTCYGCTGCAAGGCTGGTTTCGGAGCCGGTGGGCGACAGGGCGCCGGGCGCTTTCTTGGCCCACTCGAAGCGGAACATGGCGCGTTCGCTCTGCTTCTGGCCCGACAGGCGGGCAAGGCTCACGGCGCTTTGTCCCTCGCAGTCGGGGGCGAAGGCCTGAGCCCCGTGGCTGAGCAGCAGCTCCACGCAGCCGCACTGGCCCGCGAAGGCGGCCAGGTGAAGAGCAGTCCTTCCCAGCGGGGTTTGAGARTGCAGGTCCGCACCTGCGGAAAGAGCACGGAGCCCGGGTCAGACAGGCACACGACACGGAGATGCCACCCGCGGGCCAGAGTTTATTTTGCGTTTTTTTTTTCTGAAGGCAGTTTACTTTAGTCACAAACTAGTCACTGGAATTAACAAATCTATCTACTGAATAAACAGTCCTGCCTACAGGCAAATATGGTTAACGCACAACAACTTGATATTGTTTGTTCTGTTCAGGGGAGCATCACCGTTGCTTCTGCCCCAACACCTGTCACAGAGAGACAAAAACACCCTCCTTTAAACAAGGACACTAACACAAGAACCTGGAGTGAAGAAAACATTGTTGGACAAGGTGTTTTTCTTCCTCAGCAATCACTTTTTAATCATTGAAAAGGAGAACAAATTCCAAACACTTCAGGACATTGAAGTGACCTGAAGTGACCCAGAGGACATCTCTGGGGAAAACAAGGTTTATTTAGTTGCAAAGCCACTAGTAAAAACGCCAAAGGCAGAGCCCTGAAAGTAGCACTTGCAGCTCTTACTGCATCTCGGCGATTGATAAAGCACTGCAAAGGACTGGTGCAATATTAACCTTTTCTAGGTCCTAAGAAAACAGCAATAAATGAGATTCAAAGAATGGAAACCAGAAACAGAAATGCTGCTTGCAGTACGAAGTCTGAAAGTTAGCAACAGCAGGTTTCATTGTTTTCAAGGCTACATCAAAACAAACGTAGACTTGAAAATCTCCACCTGAAAACACCCGTGCAAAACAATTTAGGCAAAATTCTAAGATCCTCGTGAGCAGGAAGGAGCTCAGCACAATTCTTTTCTGGCTATAACTAGCTATGAACATTACCATTTCTCAGGAGAAAGTCAGCAGTTCTCACACAGCCCCTGTGGCTGGCAACAAAGAGGGCCACAGAAGCCCGATGCGCCACCCATTCCTTCCTCTGCTCTGGCCCCAGGAATTTTGCATATGGAGTCAATCCCTCCAGGTCCTCTGTAACTCCCAGACGGGCGAGCTGCAAAATAAACAGRAACTTTTAACCTCTTTCTAAAAGAGGCTCGATTCTTCCTTGGTATCCATAAAGATTCCTATCTGTACTTAGGGGATGCTTGCACACTTCATAAATCAGTCCAAGAGCAGCCAAATGATATCTGTTTATTTCCTATTCTTCTGTCCCACCTGGATTCTCTGCTATCTAATGATAACTAATTACAGCCATCCCCTGGGCTCTCCTTTTCTATATAGTCAGTAAGCTCCGCAAAAAGAGTTGAAGAAACTTCATCTCTTTGTAATCCTTATCCTTCTCTTAAATCAGCTGGAAAGGGACCTGGTTACAAGTCTTTCGGAAGAGGACCAAGACAAACAGCATGACCATGTAAGCCCTGTTTCCTTATTAGCTAGGATATTTAAGTGAGACCTTCAGATGTAATTCACAGCCAGTATAAAACTCAAAAGCATTTGCGGCCTCAGGAAACGTTTCACTCAATCCTAAAAGGAGCTTCCTTGGTTAAATACAGGCGCAATCCACGTATCAGTTCTAAAGTGCTGCCGAGAGGCTGCCTGGAAACCATTTTCAGGTGTGCTCAGGTCTGAACATGTTCCCGTTGATCACAACAAACCAGTTCCAGATCGGACTACATCTTCCACAGTGCCTCACAGCTTCTAGTTTCTTCATCTAGTAAGTGAGAGCCCACAGAACAGCTACTGAATTATTTCTTCAAAAAGCCATTTTTCCATTGAAAAACAATGGTGTCACAGGTTTCACTGCAGAGTTTTTAGAGCAATACATCTTCCATTTCAACAACATTGTTCTCTTRGTTGCACATCCGTTTTCTGCTCGACACAGAGCAGGAAATTTTTTTAACGCACAGGAAGCAGGTGGGGAATGGCCCCTGCTCGCTGAGCGTGGCACTGCCTTCGGTTTTGAAGTATGGACTCTCAGTCTTACTTTRGAATCAGTGGAAGACAAACCAAGAAACAGAGCTTCTGCCTGATTCACACGGTATCAGTCAAGTCTCTTAATCTTGCTGTTATGCATGATAAGATATATATATATATATCTTTTGTTTGGAAAATATTTTGGGAGAGCAGAACAGCAGTCACCTGGAACAAGAAAATCCCAGTCTTTTTTTCTTCCATGAACTAGGCTAAGCAGGGACAACAAAAGCAATTTAAAGACTTCCCCACTAGCTGCTTTTTGAAGATTTGCCTTATAAAAGCACTCAGACCTTCAGCAATGCACTTCAGCACTTCCACACACAGCAGCCCCATCCACAGAAGCCACRGACCCACCTGTGCGGTGTCTCCTCTCGCAGCAGCTGCCACAAGACGCCCCCAGCCGTCCTGTCGCCACATGCGCATGGTCACGGTGCCGCCAGGGACAATCTCGTTGTCCTTAAACGTAGAATCGTCTGGCAGATCCACTGTGGGGAGTTATAAAGTAAAGAAAAGGAAGTCAACATTCCCTCAAAGATGACAGCTTAAAAAAAAGATGGTGAGTGAATTCTTTTAGATAGCAAAACTGGAGAACAATGTTGTATCTAATACCCCAAAGAGGCTTTGATCCAAATTGGCTAACGCTACAAACACCCATGTTCTCCCAGCCTGGAAAAGGTCTCATACAGAGCTAACAGGATATGGTTGAAGTCCAYAGAAAGTTAGAGTCAACATGTTAAAACATTAAGACTGCAGGAAAAAAATATGTAGCTGTATCTGCACATGTCTTGATTTTAAAAATATACCATAAATTTTGTTAGAGACATGGAGATAGCRAGTAGCAGGAAGACATTGCTTGGTTTTACGTTGCACACTTAAACAAGCTTAAAGGAAAGATCTCTCTTGCTATCTGCAAGCTGTGAAGCACTCAACACTCAGCTGCTCTCATGGGAAACCACATTCCTTCAAAGAGTTCTATCTCCAAAGAAATTGAGGAGAACTTTAGTAAAGCTGTGCTGGATTGCCAGGAAGCAACTGTTGAACTGGCTGTTGAATAAAGGAGGCAGGAATTCAGAGGTCAGCACTTGCAATTTCCTAAGAAGATCCCAAGGAGATGATTTTACCTCTAAGCAGGTAGAAGCAAAGTTCAGAGTTGAACTCCAGGTTCACCATAGTAAAAAGAAGAAAGGAGAATTCTGAACTTCATACAGGCAAGTACCTTATTAGCCATCAGAGGCCAGTTAACGGCATATTGAGATTCACCTCTGAGGATCCCACACAGGGTACAGGTTCCTACCTTCATCCAGGTACTGAAGCCGCTGGAGATTAAGGGGTATTGCAGTCAGCAATTCCAAATGAGGCTTAAGCTTCTTCAAAGTCAAGTCATTGTGGCAGTGAGGCACTGAAAATATCTCATTAGTTTCGGCCAGACAAAGCTGGACGCTGAAGGTCCTTGGAGGCAAAAAAGTCATAGCCAGGAATACCCTCCTGATGAGAAGTTTGTGAATCTTTCGTCTCTTAAGAGTTCAATACCATTTGAAGGCATCTACATCTTGTAGAAATTCCTCTCTTCCCTAGAAATTCCCCAAATCATCRAGATTTCTTGTGTCATTAAGGACAGATTTGCTTGTTTATCGCTAGCACATTCTGATATTCAGGCAGCACGAAGTGACATCACAGTTGTTCGGTGTGACAGAGCAGCCTGTATGAGCTTTTCCGCATACAGAGATTACAGGAAGGGGGTTTTGTTGTTCTTCCTGCCCATCTTTTGATTTTCACTAGCATGACAAAAACTTGCTTGGGGGACAGGCAGTATAGAAATAGAAATTACTTAAGTAAATATCCTCTTTCAACCTTAACCATCATGCTATTTAATATTCCTGTTTTCTTTGTTCAAATTTAGATCTCTGTCTASCTAAGCACATAAAGACGTTTTATTTGTTTCCAGTTTATTGCACCAGGGTCTATGTCCTACTCAAAATGTCTGGATAGGCAGTGGGGCAGGAGAGAAAGAAAACAAAAGACCATCTTCTGTCCTCACCTTTGCATGAGCTAAAATCCTGCAGAGAAAAAGAAGGGAGATCATTACACTCCTTAGCAGTAGTCACATGCCAGGGAGCATCTGAAGCACAACCAAGAGGGTCACTGAAGCAAGAAAATATACAGGGAGGCTTTGAAAGGCAGCAAAACCAACCAAGGTGCCACTGATTTTTTCTTTTCCTAAGTAAGAATCCAGCAGCTACGTAAAGTTCTTTAACACAAGAAGCCCAAAACCAACTCAAGTTAAAGACCAGTCCAAACATCCTCCCAGGATGACATGAAGAAGGGTGGGTTTAGAACAGGGATCCGAAGGGTGGGTTTAGGATAGGGATCCTAAAGCAGTCTCACCCAGCACAAGTGACTTCTTTCCAGTTAAAAGACACCTTGCCAGAGTCTTAGTTCCAAGAGAAGAATTCTAGTTTCAAAGCCCTTCTGGCAAGCTTGCTTTAAGGAAAAGGTGCAGAAAGATCCATGTCAAATCCCTGGATATCTATGGGATCTTTATTATGCAATATGAGGGATTCCACACTGAACSCTGCTTTGGGAGATGACAGCGTGTTTTCCCTTGGTAGACATTTCCTTAACCAAAAACACACTCATGTCCTGCTTATAACAAAAAAGTCACTTAACAAGTTCATTTCATAAAACAGTCACAGGATTTATTGAGATAAATACAAATAAAAAGTTACATAGATTCTCTATTCTGACAAATGAGTGGCACTTCCAGAGTGTCCCCACTTATTTGGGCTCGAAACAACACTGTGAACAGACAAAACTGCCACTGGGGCAACCTCCTGTGGGACGCCAAGGTGTATCTTACAGAACACACTGGGGAGTGTGAATTCTAAGCAACATGACTGACATGCTTTGGATCACAAGTGCCTGATAATTACCTAGAGCATCCAAGCAATATTGCACCACTAACATTATTTTCATGTTCCTTAGTCRGAAGTGTTTTCACGTGGTTTTCTTCCTGGTTTTGTGTGAGGATCAATGACCTAACTGCTCCACCTAGCATTTTAAAATATATATATTTTTTGCATAATTCAAACAACCCAGAGAATTGCATGTGAACACACAGCTTTACTCTTCATTGCATACATTTGTCTAGAACAAGATGTAWAGTGCAGCCTTTAGTCATGCTGAAATCATATTTCTACTACAAAATTAAAACAAAAAGGCAAACCTTGCAAAGGTTAAGCCCGCTTCAAAGACCTGCACACTGCCTACAAACAGAAGAACTGTGTTTTATCTCCTATTAGTGCATGCAACTACAAACTTAACTTTTTTGTTTATTTTTTAAAGCTCTGCTGAAACCATATCATTTAAAATAGACATGAATTTCTGGAGCTAGAGAGGTACCAAAATACTTTAAAAAACAAGAACTTCGTTTAGCCTTTTAGTTAAAACATATAGCTAGTGGCTTACTGTTAACACATATTTGAATTTAAAAAATTAGTGAAAACTAGCCATACTTTCTAAAACAYGTGGAAGCTTGTGTTTTTTTGAGTGAATTATTGCAAGAAAAGGTAATTAAGATTACTTGACAAACAGAAACTAGGTTGGATTAGTGTTCTAATTTATACACATCACATTTAAAACATACTTGTTTGGATACACASAGTTAAAAAAATTTTGATCAGTACTGAAAAATTCAATGAGTTGTTAAAAAAAGTAAATCCTTGTCAGAACAGTCTTAGAAAGCTTGTACTGCTAGAAAACACCATTATAACRCCAGCATTAGAAAAAGATAGAGAACTAGAAAAAAATATTTTTGCTAAGAAATTGCAATCATAGAAAGTCTGTATTGAAGAGGGATTTGTTTTAAATTATAAAAAAATGCAGAATGTTGCAGAATTTACAGAGTTTATACTGTTTACTGTAACAGCTGTGGTAACAATGATATGTTACATTTTATGAGCTTGCAAGAAAACAATCTAGTACAAATACTGTACATTATAATACAAAGCTAGACTTATACAAAACTGAACTCTCAAGAATAAAAATTWAAAAAGTGTAGCCCAGCTGAGGAACCTACTCGCTGTGTGCGGACAATCCAGATAAAAGAGGTAGCCTCTATTTTCCATCAAAAGCTTTCACCCGGGTAAACTAATTAGTAATGAAATAAAGGGAAAGAAACATGATACTTTTTTGTGTGAACATGGTAATTTATTACATGAGACTATTCTTTAGTAATTAAGCATTCATTTTTGGACAGGTCCCATATAAGCTGCAGATTTTGGACACAGGGGACAGAATCCACCCAAAAGTATCAACTTTATAATTCTGAAAAATTGTTTACAAGCTAGCAGATTTTATTAGAACTCAACATAAATGGCAATTWACTTGTGTATGTGCTCATCTTAAAAATACATATATACACACACATAAAAGTATGTATATACACAAGCACACACACACACACACACATCAATAAATACTTGCCATTTGGAGCGTTACAGAATTTAGAGATCCCAAATAAAACCCCSTTACCTCTTACTTAGGAATGAAACAGCAGGTTCTCAGGAATTTGAATGCTGGACCAGTTAAAAGGTGATTTTTTCCCCCAAATCGGGCGTGCATGAAAGACACATACAAAACTTAAGCACTCTGTAAAATTCTGTAATATTCTTCTGAAGACTATCACATATTCCAGGAACTCTGAAATCCTTATTTGAAGTGCACTGAACTAGGGTAGAAAGAGTAATTTTCAGTTTGGGAAACAAACAGTCTATATACAACTATAAGCTCTTGCAGTAACAAAAACCGTGTTAACAACTGTAAGACTATGGTTAGAAGTAACAAAGTAATATAAAAGTCACAATATACAAAGAATGTTGAGCTCTCTGTGCTTTAAAAAATATCACATTAAGTAAAAATGAGCCATGCCTTAATTTCAAAAAATTAACCACTGTATAAAATGAAATGATTTTTGAGCTTTTGCACTGATATGGGAATAAGTTCTTCATCTTTTTTGTTAAAATTTAAGAGCTATTCACATATATACACTTTTTTCAGTTCAAATAAAATGCAATACTTTAAACAACACAGAAGCTGCCACAGAAATGAAGGAACATCCTTATTTAAAACTGTTATTAAGGTTTTCAGACTAAGAAACCATTCCAAGCTTATGGCAGACTGCTCTACTACGGGAACTGCTTGTATTTTTTTTAATTACAAAATATGAACTCTTGATTACACTGAAACACTGAATACGTATAAGAATTTATATACAACAGACCTGTGGGCTGACATCAGTTATTACCCACATTTACAAGGACAAAAAAAAACACCCAAAAGCAAAGGGGAGAACACTGCTAATGCATGTCATGCCCAGCTGTAGGTAAGAAGTGGTCATCAAAAGAGGACACTGCATTTTTGAACAGGCTGTTTCCAGCTCAAGTAAATGACAAAAGGTTCTTTTCTTATTTGTCCATGTTATTCATACTAAGTGTGAACATGAGGCAAATAACCATTTTGATGTTCATGGTCCTTAGAACGTGTTAGTTTTGTTTTTCAATTGAAGTATTGTCCATATTATTCTGCTTCAGTTTTATAGTGGCAAAGAAAGACACGTCTTGGTCTCTGTCAGACTGCAAAGCCAGAATCGTCTCTTCTGCCGCTTCTAGATGAGGATTGCCAACACTTTTAAAATAAGCTAGAGTAAGGGGAGAAAAGACAACTGTAATCAAAACCAAAAGAATTGGTRAAACTTTTGCTTAAACTATAGACTAAATAACGTGCAGGAATACAGAAGCTGCCCAAATCATCTGGGGGTAGCAYGGGCAATTCAGAGAGTCCTCAGAGAAACTAGAGGGAGCTATGGAAGCTGACAGAAATAAAACACGCTGCTTGCTCAATTACTTTTACTTAGACCCCATTCCCAGTCTTACTGGATGTTGCTGGAAGATATTATTTCTGCTGAGCCCTACATGAAAACATAGTAGGAAAGAAATTTTCATTCATCTCCCTTTGTATACCAAATGATCACCTGGGTTTAATTTTTTTTTTCTTTTAAAGAAGCTATGATACAGTAAGTTGTACCAGCGTGCAAAGTTACATTCTTTACTAGTAAAGAATTAGAACAATATAACATAAAACATTTCAGAAAAGGGTAAAACATGAATTATCACACAGAAAACTACTGCACTAGTCAAGAAGTTCAGAATCTATCAAAGGAATCTAACAATTTTTAAGCTTAAGAAAAATATATTTGCAAATACATTTTGCACCACAAAAACAAATAGTCTCATTTTAAACAAGTATGCCTCTGCCCTCTAGTGGATAAAGTATTACATTTGTCAAATTAATTGAGCTTCAGCGCCTTTAGTGACATGATGAACAATATTCCAAGAAAGAAACGTCACTGCAGATTTCCTAACTGAAAAAATATTTCATTTTATGCATTCCTAAATCTAGATTTAAATGCAGCAATCCACATTGTGGGGTATAGTTTGTTTTCAGTACAAATGAAGCCAGCAATCATATMATTTATAATTTGACTTAGCCAATTTGTAGAGAACTGCATCGACAGAGTAAGGACCGAATTCACGAGATATTTATTCTTTCAAGGGAAATTAACAACCASACCTTTCTCCAACAGTGTCTGCCTGAGAGCCTTGGCGAGCAGAACCCTTACGTTTGGCACAGGATCTGAAGCAAGACTTAAAAGACTGGGGAGTAAGTGTTCAACAAATTGGTCGGCAGGCATGCATTCTTCTTGTACCACTGCCTGCAGGATAAATACAGAACGTGAGAAAGCAAGATTTATGTTACAAAGACACTGTTTGCCATTCTTTTTTGCCACTCTTAATTTGGTCCATCTGTGAAAAAGTCAGTGTTTCGTTATGAAAAGAATACTATATGCTGGCAAAATAAGCACARTCTTTATCAAGTTGAAATATTCTGTGTCTTACCATTCTAAAATGCATATGAACATGACCCAGCAAGGACAGACAACTATTCTTTAAACTGTGTTCTAGGAAACTGCTCACTTTCCTGTCACCATCCCTCTGCTTTCCACCATTCAACTCTCATCCCCTTGCTCCCCATCTTTACTAGAATCCGCCTTTTGGTTTGRAGTTAAGTAGTAACCAGTGTCATGTGACCACTATTAGTAGTTCGAAGTGATCTTCCAAACCCTCATCCTGTCATGTCAAAGTAGGTATTACAAAATTCATTTCAACTTGGGACTCAATTCTTGACTGTGCTGCTAGGATGCCAGGAAGGACAAGAACCTGGCCCCAAAGCAGAAGTCAAAACTTCCAGCTTGCATAGCCACACACAACTGTTGAGAGGAGATCAACTCTACTATCTTTTATCAACCCAAGAACAAYGAAACAGCTTCTTTGTCTTCAACACTCAGTTCTGTCTACATTGCTGAAAAGCTTTACCCTGGCTCCAAAATAAACATATATAAAAGAGAGCATTCCAACCTGACAAATAAAGGCAAAAGCTTGTCTTCCAACCCACTTGGAGCAGTGACGGAACCGCACTACAAGCTCATTAATGAAATTTAATCCCAGTGCATTTGCATTGTTTGCATAGAACTTCTGTAGTATTGCCACAACCTGTGGGGCAAAGGGAAGGAAATCAGAGGTAAAATATAATTGTAGCACAAGAAAGATCTAAAAATTCACAAAGGCTAGTAAAATTTCTGACTAGAGACAGACATTAGCTTAGGCTAAAAAGATGCCTTACAAGAAGCAAACTCCTGTTTCTACCGCAACCAAACTAGATTCCCTACCAGTTTGAAGGAAATCCACCGAACTTCGGACACTTTATCAGAGCACAGAGTTAGTGCAATGTGTCTTAAGTAGTCATAGACATCATTGGGATTGTAGAGTTCTAAAATCAGGATCAGCTGCCTGAAACAGAAAAAGGGATCAGCTTTGGGAAGTGCAACACTAACCGTCTCCAATTACACCACCCTGCAAGATGCAGGGAAGATTTATTTGGAGTTTTTAGGACTATCATGGTTATTGCACAGCACTCAGGCCATTTGTTCTAGTGACTTTCTAAGGTGCACACACGTGGAGACACATTTTAATCCATCAGGTAGCATAAGCTAAAAGACATCAAAATTATAAACCAAAGTACAATGAGAAATTTCTCTGCAACTTCAAGCCAATACTCCAAACATTCTTGTAACATAAAGAAGATAAAAAAATATTCTGTAGTGAAGAGATGYACACTTCAGAAAACGATTTAGACATCGGAAAGTGCAGCAGGTTACTGGCAGCCACACACAAACCAACCCCATGACGTTACACCCAGMTTTCCACTAGATGTCAGGAAACTTCCGTACAAAACTGCTCTAACTCAGCTACCTTTAGTCTGTTGTACCAGGTAACAAGGAGATTAAACCTTCGATAATCCAAACAAAGTACAGAGATAACCGTGAAAGTCAGATTCTAGCTGCAAAGTAGGTCACCAAAAACACACTGCCATGCACACACACAAAAAACCCACACCACGCACAGAAACAAGTGGCTTTTCTGCTATGTAGTCTATATAATTTCACTCATTAGACAAATGACTGCATGCATAAGTTTTATTGATTTCACAAGATGGCCAYAAATAATGAATGATGCTTTAGATTTTATTTATCAGAAAGCATCTACTATATCTTAGGATTTTTGAAGTTAAGTTGTATAGATAATGTGACAACTTGCAAGAAAAGCACTCAGCTGGCCTTAAGTTCAGCTCCTCATCAAGACTGGCTGTCATGTCTGGACTCAAAGCTACAGTGCGCTAAGTTCAGGACACAATTAGCTATTGCCAAGTTAGTAACTCAAAGTGAAAAATTCACAAGCTCACTTACTCTGCCAGCTCATAACGAAACCGCCAGTTCCTGCTGTTATCAGTCACCACRAACTCTTGAAGCTGGTAAAGATATTCTCGCCTCTTGTCTGCATGAAGAAGCTGAAGGAAAACCATTAGTAGCACACAACTGATAAAATTCAAAACTCAATTCTCCAGCGTATTCTTCTATTCACACCAATTTGCAATTTCCTACCTGAAGGCAAGTGATCATTTGCAAGTTACTAACAATGGTGCACACCAGAGTGTACACAAAGACTGATACCTGAAAAAGGATTTGYGTGAGCACTTCTGCAAGCATATTTGCAGAGGCCCCTTCTTTGAGCATAAGACCAAGCACTGAAAATTAAAAAGATCTGTTTTTGTTTGGCAGCAGTTCAAGGATGTGTCCTCTCTTCTCCTTTCCCCCCCCAAAATACCCCTGGCCAACTTGCTAGCTTGACTGCACAAAGCACTATTTCTTCCATTACACTAGGAAACATTTACAAAGGGTTTTTACTTTTTATGTTTTAATGAGATAACAGGCAGCATAGAAGTGCTGGCTCATATTCCATTACCYTAAAAAGGCTGTATGCATAGAGAGTAACCACATCTCTCAAAACAGAGCATTTGTAACGGGATATTSATACTTACACATTTTAGCTTAAATAAATAAATAAAAATATCCAGATGTTTTCTCCTGATTTTAGTTTGTAATTTTGAAAATGTAAACTACATTTTCCTACCTTTAGRAAGTCATAGAGATGTTTGAGGACTCCAATGCGCACTTCATCCAGATCCTTCAAGAACCCATTGAAAATGGGCACCAGATCAGCAGCTGTTAGCTGGTCACCCAGGATAACTGCCAGTTCGTGTATGGAGAAGGCTAGTGTGCGACGAACCTTCCACTGCAAATGGGTTAAGAGGGCAATAAAATTAGGCAAAATAAAGGAGCTTCTGAACTACACCTACATGAGGGATTGAAGGATCACAAGAAACTGGACTTTATTTAATAGCAGCAGAAAACATTTATCATATCTACAAATTTTAGGCCTTGAATTCTAGTTTTAAGTGTACATTTTATCCCTTATTAGAAACTAGCAAGTACTTACCATTATTTATCACTACAGTGCACCTGCCAAACAAACAAGCCATTCAAAAATGCAATTTATCATTTGAGGAAAAAAAGTTATCTTACCTGCACATCTGAGGCTAAAGTCTCATACGTGTCTTTCAGACAGTGCCAGTTCTGCCTGCCCAGCGTTAGGGCCACCCCAGGCAGACTATACGCACAGTGCTTGGCTATTTCAGTATCAACAGTCTGGGCTCGAGCAGGGTCAGTCATTGACAGGTACTGGTCTAATAAAGGTTGAGGTATAATATCCTGTAGAGAGGGGCAGCAGATCAACAACATATTTTTCTTCCCTTGGGTTAATTTAGGATCAGAAAAGAAAGACATCTGTTGTGCTAGAATAATCTCTTGCTGCCAACCACCTGCCAGCTAAATAGAAAGCAGTATCCAGCAACCACGTTTTATGGGTTAGCTTTACAAACTACTGTGCATGCCTTCTTTAGTGATTTGTCCTCCCATTAGAATAGAGCAGTCAACAAAAGCAATAAATATTATTAACACATCAAAGATCCATGTTTGTTGAAGAGGGACAACACTGATAAAACAGCACAGTCAGCTCCCACCTCTGTTGCACAGATTGCCTGGGCTTCAGTGTCTAAAACAAAGGCAGCAAGTAGGCTCACTTACTAAAAACAGATTTTTTCCTAGCTTTTGCACTTAAAAACAGGGTTCTCTCCACCCACAGCATCGCTTCAAACCATACAATGGATCAGCTATAAAAGCTATTACTGTACTAAACATAAGTGGAACCCAGTACCCCACTAAAAGGGTTATGTGTGGCTTTAATCACCTGTAATTTGGACTTGTCATCTTCAAACGGTGGATTGTTTTCTTGCTCTTTCTTTAAGAAAACACTAGATTCTCTGTGCTGTTCCTCCGAGTTCTGTAACAGGATTTCATTAACAGCAAACGAAACGAATTAGACCTATCACTGTTCAGGATATTTCAAAGCATCACATTACAAAACAAAGCAATTCAGACACAGAATAGTCAAAAGTTTGTCCAATGTCTTTTGCAAGTATAAAAAGATAAAAGAGCTCCATCCTAAGACAAATGCAATATGACCATATTGGCAAAAAGGCTAATGGTAGTGGCATTATATTTAAATAAGCAATCTAAATTAATATAGGAAACCCACGTCCATTCAGATTTTGGATGGTTACTTTCATTACCAAGAGTTTTTATTCCTAGCATTAGTTTAATTCTCTAAGCAAGGCATTTGAGTAGTTGTTCCAGAGCACTCAGTACCATAGCAGAAGCTTTATTTATCATGGAACACATTGCTGGAAACTCCAAGATTATCATATCTTGGAGACTCCCAAATTATTCATATTTGAATATTAACAAATAAAGCCTTTAGAGAAAAATAAGATTTTAAAGATGAAAACCATATGTGGTTGAAAAGGTCACTCAACATTACACATTCTTGTTTATAGAGCTTTTATTTTACATATAGGTCTCTAGTTTTTAGACAAGGAAGAGTTTTCTTGAGGATTCCCTATTAGCTCCAGCAGCATTAAATACTCTGCAAACATTTCTTTTAAATTCTATCCGTACTTTATAATCACAAAATAGTAAMAAGGAAGTGGGTAGGCGTCACCACCTGATTCAACCTCTTTTCTGGAGATAAGAGACCAATTTTAGATTTTTTACAGGAAGAGGCAAGAAATTGCTTTTTCTTTTATTATTCTCTCATCTGAAAACCCTACAGGGATATTCAACAACTTTATTTCTTAAATTATCTCTGCACAAAGAGAAATAATCTCCCTCAATAACTCTGATTTTTTTTCTAAACTAGTAGCATACGACAGTTATGACATAGTAAAGCTCAAAGGCTTTAGACCAGAAGGGTGTCCATCATGTCAAGAAGTACATGAACAGATACAGTATTTTAGTTGGTAAGAATTCACCTTAGTCACAGAGCACAACATGTACTTACTGTGCTTTTCAGTACCCCAGTGGCAGACTGCTCACTGATATCATCTGGGGATGCACTGGACAAAGGAGTGTCTTCTACGTGGCTGCAAGTAGCATCTGAAATAGCTGCTTCATCTGAAATAGCTGTTTCATTCTGAAGCTGGTCCCTGCTATCTATTTTTTTGGTCTCACAATCACTGATGGAATCAAACTGAGCAGCTCTGAGAGCAGCAGACAACACTTGGACCTGAGCTGTATAAAACAAGAGGAGACTACTTAAGTTTCCTTCCAACGCTTAAAAACATTAAGCTTATGATTACTGAGGGTGAAAGCGTGGGTCCCGAAAATTAACAGTATTTAAATTACCACATTCAAAAAAAACATAGATGCTTTCAGCAACTTCCAGAAAGTCATCAAAAACTGGTTTCCCATTTGCAGTTGGATCCAATCCTATTTCTTAGGCTAGCAGAGATTTGGTACACTTGCTGTAGAGATGGTTAAGGTCTCGGGAGAGTAAGTTTCTATGCTGAGCCTTTAGTCAAGGTGGTCTCACCACCTTATGAATACCAGGACAATTAAAAGAGTCAAGGGTTTTGTAAAGGTTGTACAAAAAAAATGCTTGGAGGGCATATAGTTTTACCATTACAGAGTCTCACCTTGAACATCTGGATCATCCATGTGCTCCTGTAAGCTTTCTAAAACTTTTTTTATTTCACTACTGGCAACACAGTTATTACACTGCACAGAGCAGCTGTCTTTGTGCTTCTCAGACTTGAACTGAAGCAACTCCAAATCCTGGCTTATATCAGGCAGAGGAGGGCGCCAGTACAAGAAAGTGTTGAAGATGTCCTCAGCAGACTGGAGCCTTGAGTTCATTCCTGGAAAGCTGCTGTCCTTAGCGACCTCCATGACACCAGCGGCAGCACTGTCACCCTGAGACAGTCTAGTCAGGTTTTCTCCAGCATTAGGACCRCAATCTGAACTTGCTTCCCACGTGTCTTTGTTTAGATTCTTGAGAGAGCGCCCTGTATTAACTTCAGCTGAAGTCTCCTCAGTCAATAACTCTTGTTTGATTTCCATTGGTTGTTCTGAACTGGTAACAGACACACACAGTTATCAATAAGATTTAAAGCAATCTAGATCAGTACTTTTCAGTGAAATACTTCTCAATACAGTCACAATTACAGCAGCTTATTTCCTATAATGGATGCTCACATCTAGCATTATGTTTTACTCCACTACTACTCCTTTTGCCCTCCTCCTGCGAGGGCATTAAACAAGTCCATGACACTCCAGTAACATGGCTACCGTCAAAAAGGCATATGTGGAATCTCACTCTTTAAATCTTTCTTGGAATTGTGCAACTTTAAGGTTTCTAGTCCTGAGCAGCAACTAGAATAATCATCATCTTTCTTTTCCCTTCCTCTAATTTCCTACCTTTCCTGTGATTTACCTGGAAGATGCCATGTTTGTACTAGAGGACATGAAGTTTATATTGGTGCTTGCTTGACAGGAATTGGAAGCCACATCTTGTGGTGAGGGTCGGATACTCAGTGTGCCATCTTCTCGGATGTAAAGACCAGCACTTGAAGGGTTTGCAAAGGTAGAAATGAAGGGGCCAAGGGACTGAAAAGCAGCCTGACGAACCTGGAAAAAGAYAGAACATTCAGGATTCGTGCAACTACCACGGAGTTAAAACTGAAAAATAAACTTTGGTTCAAAAATAATTTTCATTGGAAAAGCTTCATTTAACGCTCAAGAAAGGATGTCAGGCCATTAAGTGTGTAACTACAAACACAGTAAAGAACAAGCTAAAAGACTTGGAGGAGACCACTTCAAACAGTATCTTTGACAACYGCAAGCTTTTCTGCAGGGTTTTTAAGGTTTAAACTTTTAGAAATGTCACGCTCAGATAGGAATTTAACAACACTTTACATCGCAGTAACAGAAGATGGGGGGAAAAGAAGTGAGATAATTGATCTTAAGTGTTTTGTCTAAGCAAGCCCAGCTTAGAGAACATTAGAGAACAGAAAAGCACACTTTTGACTTGTTCATTATTTGTGTATGACTTGTCTAGGAAGATGCATCGGTTATGATGTGATTTACTTACCCATCTGCAAGTGTCACTAATGAGACTGATGAAGAGTGGGGACAGTTTGCTTCTGCGAACTTCTGGGGATGTGGTGTAAGACACTGCCATAAAGCATTCAGCACAAGCTTTTCTCATCCCCCAAACACTATCYGAACAAAGTTCAAAGAACTTTGGAATCTGAAAGAAAAAAAAAAATTGAGAGGTACTGTGGCAACTTTACATCAAGGCATCTGTCTGAAACCTGAAGATAAGGAGAGCTCAAAAGAAAAAAAAAAATATGTGAGGAATTGGAGAAATACTGACAAATTGAAGAACCTTAAAAAAAATTTATCTTCTATTTATTTCATTACTATTTTATGTATAATTATACATATTGAAAAGAATAGGAAGAATTATTAATGGCCCTTTTTGAACATGTAGTTCAAAGGAAGAGCTAGAAACTTATGAATTTACATATGGATTGTCAGCTACACTGGGATGGAAATAGAGGCAAGCATTTTTCAGGAAAAAAGCATCTATTTTCTGTTYAGTGCTGTGGTTCTGCAATCAATGCTTTCACCAAGTCCATTTCAAAAAAATAAAATACAATACACATATGTGCACTGATGGAGCAGACAACAAAACTCCCATAATTAAAACTTTTGAGCTGACAAATACAACTTTTGTAAGTAGGTTTTGATTTTTACATACCAGAAGTCTCTCTGTGGCTTCTTGTCCAACTGCATTACAAATATCACCAAAATTAGCTGCACAAATCTAGCAGAAAGATTAAAAGAAAAAGTAATGAATAATAAGATCCTGACCCTTTGAAGCACWTCAGAATTTGTTGTTGTTGTTAAAAAAGTCATCATTTATTATTTATCCCCTGTAACAACTGCACATTTGACTATTCCAGTTTCACTCGTGTAACTATACCCTGTAACATTAACTCCTTGTCCTGAACAAAGATTCATTAGATCAACCTTCCATCAGCCACATGCCTTTGAAATCAACAGCACAATGGGCGCCCGCATTGGGAAAGTCTCATCTACCACAGCAATCATTAAAGGGAATAATAAACCCACTTGAATGTTTAAATGACACTGAGCAGCAGCTGTCAGAAATGCAGCGTGATAAAATATGATACAAAGGTCAGGACTTAGGTGTACTGACAGAACTATCTTTGCTACGCCTGAGGCTGGCTTAAGCATTTTGCTGAGGCAAAGTTTAATCAAGGTTTAAGTCAGTGCCATTTACAGTACTTCATGAATGCTATAATCAAGGCAGAAAGGATATCCCTTCAGATTGGAAATACTGCCAAAACTGGAAAACAATTGCAGTAGGACTATGCTTATAAATGATTTAACCAATACCTACCAATTCTACACGCTTATTATAAGAAAGGTAGGATGCAGCTCAAATTCCAATAACCACGCCTAGCACTACAGACCAAGCTGAAGCTCTGCATAGCTACTGAGCTATCCCAAGACTAGCTGTACTAGCAATTTCATTCTCCATCATAATTTGAAGTACACAACATACTTCTGAGATTGTTCCTTACAGGAACACAAGGCTTAAAATACAATAACAAGAAAAGAGAATGTTTGAAATATCTGGTATTTCTGAACTTAATTTGAATTTGATTTTGAACATTTTTGAAATAAGGCGTAGAAATACTACTGTTTAATTACAGGATGTAAACAAATGTGACTTAAAGGTTATGCAAAACCATTCAATGGTGCAAGATCAAGCTGCCTACTACAACACCATTCACCAAGGACTGTTATTTATTTCTTTACTGATCATAGAAACTACAACTGTGTCAATGCACTAAATAAAATTACTGAAGTAGCATGCAAATTCACTCTATTTCAAGGTTGAAAACACCATGCCAACCTTTCGGACTTGGAATAGTTTCCCATCACTGCACAGTTCACAGAAACGAGGAAGCAGCATGTGTTCAACAGTGGTTCTGCTCAGCATAGAAGCCATTTTACAGATTATCTGAAATGAAAGTAATGTGTGAAAAAAAATATTTCTGCAACAAGCAACTTAAAAATGCAGTTTGATATTCCACCTAAATATTCCTTCAGAGAAAAAGAAAACATCTACCACTGCTCAAAAAGGAGTTTTTGCATTATTCATTATTTCATATACTTACTCATATGAAGCAGAACTGTAAGTTTGTATTGTATTTATTGTTCCATGCCACTGTATTTGAGCATAACATTTCTGTATATTTAACTGGATAAACAARTCCATAAATGCACTTTTATTACAAATGAATTTTCAAGCTGCTTTGCAGTGAGCTGATATTTTTGCACAAAGCTGATATTTTTGCACTGATATTTTTGCACAAAGAAAACAACAATACCTCTGCTCTAGTCAGCACACAAAACTAATATTTACAGATATAAGAACTCTTTGGTGTGCGAGTAAACGCTTTGCCTTTCAGAAGGCTGATCAGTGGCTTAAAAACAAGAACATTCTCAGTTCCTTAAAAGATCAGTCTAAACAGACAACATGATATACTAAGTTTGTCAAATAACAGCAGAGAAAAAGGAAAGCAAGAAAAACTAGTTGCATAGATTAGCTAGTGCATACAAAAGTTCTAAGAATTAACATTTCATGGTAGTTAAGGAAAGTTAGTAACGCACGTTAGCTTCCATTTGAGGAACTGTCTGTCACCAGCACAAACCATGTTTCTCTTCTTGGAAATCAGGTACATTAGACTGTTTCCTTGCAGCTCSTACTTTATGGAGTAACATAGCTCAATGACAAACAAAATTCCCAGAGCAGGCAAGGATTTTTCTTTTGCTTATAAATAGCAAAATATCACATGAAGTCATTATAAATATATACTCTAAAGAACCTTAATTAATAGCACACTATAATATGAATAGGATACAATAAATCAAAGAATGACACTCAAAACTAACGATAGGACAGATCAACAAGTAATGAGATAGGAGTTAAAAATCTGACAGAAAATTGAGTTTTCCACGTTCTTGCACAATTTATAAACTATGTAAACACATTTCCTAAAAAGCTATGGAATTTGAAGATAAAAGCTTTCTTCTAGCTTTACTCACATTCACAGCTTCCACCTTGTATTCGTCATCACTGTCAGGAGCAGAGAGGTCCAACAGAATTGGACACACCTTATTTTCAATGTCACTCTGAGCAACAAGATCTTGTTCTAGCAGGATAAGTAGTGCTTCTTGACCTGCCTTTCTAACCTATTAATTTCAATGAAAGTGAAAAAAAGAAGTCCATCACTAAAAACAAAATTAATTGATGTGAGAACTACAAAAGACATGTTCTCATCAAACACAAAGATATGAGTTTAAAAAGTAAACAGCAGAAAAAAATCAATATAAGGTATTACTAATAAAGATTACATTTTCGTGTCATTGCCACACGTCCTTTAACCCAATTCAGAAGAATAGCCAACAGCTTAAGCATAGGACAGGAGTTAAGGCATTTTTCCTATAACAGACTGTGCCAATGAGCTGCTAGGCAGATCTTTTCAGTTTCCTATTCTCTCCAAATGAGACAAGATAAAAATTAATTAGACTTCCTTAGCAAAGTGTGTTAAAATCAGCAAGTACTAAGGACAACAGAAGAGCGAAGTATTGATTAKCAAAAACATTCCTATTATTTCTTTCTCATACCTCAAGTTCATTGAGTCACAGTGAATTTTCCAAATATTCAATTCATGTAGTCTGCTGCTTCCTACCTGATTGTTAACATCTGTGAGGTATCTCACTACTATGGGCATAAGATATTCAAAAAATGCTGTTGGGAATTTTGGTCGACTTTCTTGTAGAAAAATGGCAATGGGAGGTATTTGTTCCATCAGCTCTGTACGTACAGTTGGTTCTAATAATAAAAAGAAAGTCAGAACTGAATCAGTGAATGCAGTTACAATCATATGTTCTAAAGAAATCTTAAGATGCTGTCACAACAGCAAAAAATGAAATGATTCAAAACGTAAGGAAATAACACCACTGAGATAGTTTATTCACCTTTTTTAAAAAAAACACATATACAATATCAGTGGTAAGAGACTTGGGGTCAGTGTTCTAATGAAGCAGTTAAAATGAGAGCATATGCACATGCTACAAATGAAACTAGAATTAAAAACATGTTTTTACCCCATTACATCTGGTAATTCAAGGCTTCTTATAAATCAAGGCTTACAAGAATAAAAGTTTAACACTTAAGTGCCYTCTTTTAAGTCATGAATGACTTCCAGAGTGTTAAAAGCCAGAGGTCCCTATTAAATTCAACAAAAATCACTGCATTAGGTAAGTGAATTTTCAAAGAATAAGGTAAGTGGAATACCACACTCAAGTAATTTTTACAGTAGCCTGCAGCAACCATCTGCCAGATGAAGTTCTAGTCGGAAATTAATTTCACCACGAAGGAGCTTTTCAAATAAGACACCTAAATACTAAATTAAATATTCAATAAATATTCCTTGTCTTCTCAAGATCTAAAAATCATTGCTTTCTATATATAATAGTTACATGTAAAATGAGTTACAAAAATAAAGAAAATCTCAAACCTGCATCTTCAGAGAGCCTGACCACTATCTCCATTACGGTCAGGAAATCTTCCTCATTATTACTGAAATCTCGGAAAACATCCAAGAGACCTCTAGCAATAATTTGCCTGTGGAGGAATAACATATTAAATGCCTGCTAACAACACAGAGACAAAGTGAAGACTACAAACTAAACAAATGTAAATGGGCACAGTATGGGAAGATAAGCACTTCTCTGAACATTCAGACATACTARTTACAGTGTCTGCACAACCCAACAAAAGAAAGGTGGCAGAGTTCAAAGACCATATTCAAACAACTAAGAAATAGAACTGGTGTTTTCTGAAATTTTATATAATATTTATTGAAACAGAAATAATACTAGGCAAACATTCAGGACTTTAGCACAAGAAACAGTAATACCAAAAATTCAGTCTTGCTAAATTAAGTATAATTATTATACCCTCACCTGTTAAATATATTATCACTGAAGGCATACTTTTCCAGGCGAGCCAATGGAGTTAAATTATCTTGCCCAGGAATGTCCAAAAATGCTGTTATCCTCATGCTATCGCAGTCTGGTCCATAATCTTCAAATCCAACTTGAAAAATAAGAAGAGCAACAAAAACAAAGAAAGAAAACAAAGTCAGCAAGACAAGTTACAGTAAAAAAAAATATACTTTCATAGTAAAATAATCTATTTTTAGAACTATTCTGCAAAGCAAATACCTCACCAGGAACTCCTTACAGAAACCTTAATTTGCACTTAGTGAACCCAGGAACAACACTCGCATACGCATCTGCAAATTCAATCCTTGGAGTCCATTTCAATTGCTCTAATATCCTTGATTTTTAACACRTTTTACTTCACAATTTGAGTGAACTAATCACATACACTACAAGTTAAATGGGTTCAAACTGACATAATTTGATGCTACAGGCTAAGACACAAATCTGTAAGGGGAAAAAAACAACACCACACAAAACTAACATTAACAGATGATCCAAAACTATATTGCTTTAAAGCAGCAAAATCTTAGGTATGTTTCAAAGTCAGTTTCCAAGTTATCAAGGTACGTTTTCCTTACTACAATTACTATGCATCTAAATCAGATTTGTAGCTTTGAGAAAGACCTCAACTTCACCTTCCTTTTGAACATGTTTCAAAGCCTTCTACTGCAGATCTATCAAAAACAGGCTTTCCCATGCAAACCTACTATCATGTAAACCTTTTATGTATTTGTAACTTGAATTTTCTAACAAAAATTTACCAACTATTGAAAACTGCCCAGTCTTACAAAAATCTAACCCAGTAACATTCATTTGATTATAGGTTATGGACAGAAAGGTTTCAGACATAGTGAGAAGGAAAAGAAATAGGGTAACTTTGCTGATGGGCCGAATTATTTTTATGCTCCTTTCTTAAAAAACAGAAATATAAAGACAGCCAAATAACCTGCCTGCAACAACACTAATCCTTCATATACATACTCCCATTTCAGCAGTGAATACAGGAATATAGAAAAAGCAAGAGCCCACAGAAACAGATGTGCTGAAATAGCTGTTATTCTTACTCTAAATTAACATTTTTCCCACCAAATACTCCTACAAATATCCAAACTCTGCTCATGTAAATAACACAGCCACTGTAATCACAGCATTTGTGCTGGTTCAGCTTCTTATGTCCAACAAGATGTCTCTTGCAAGCAACCATATGTCCTAAAAATAAACCATTGCATTAAATAAACCAGTTTAGGACTTAGCAAGACCTGGTATTAAATATTTAGACCAGTTAAGGAGGAATATCGCTCCTAAGAACTGAGAGTAAAATGAAAAGTCAAATATACTGCATTTTAAACTAAGACTACAAGAACATAATGTAGGTACCTTAGGTTATATCCTTTAAATGGAGATCTATCTTCAAGGAGAGGACATTGCATAATACTCCTATTAAATAAATAACTTTCTGGCTAAATATTCTCAAGCTATGCTAGTATCAATTCTCAGCTTTCTTTCTACAGAAGAAAAAAATGATTTCATCTGTAAGTTTGTATTCCAAGTATTTAAAAAACAGTTTTTGCTTTCGACCTTCCTCAAATGGGTCAGATCTTTGGAGGATCACCTTGTTTTTCAAGCTGACCAGAGTTATCCCTTACTTTATCAGGCAATGTTTATCACAACAGGCACACAAATCCTTACACTTTCCTCAACATAAAGAGAAAACAACTGGAGAACAAATTATGTATGTTTGAGGAAACACATCTTCAGCGCCAGGCACAAAGACCAAAACATTCTCAACAGAAGTGGGGACCATCTCAGAAAGAAATGGCTCATCTCAAAAAGTAGTTATCTTAACACACTTGAGGCAAAAGGCTAGACCTCGGTCTTCAAGATAGGGAGCAGCAAACTAGGGTCCCCTGAATTCACAGTGTTTCCTAGGATGGTACTGTAATTAACAGGCTTGTTAGGCAACTCTGAATTCTGTAATTCTTTCAGACTATAATCTGAAACACAAAAGGTACTTACAAAATTCAGAACACACTGCTGTACTAGAAAATAAATTACAGGAAAAAAAATCTTAAATGTATCTACTGACTTAATGTATCTAATATTCTTCCACAGCTGAACCAAACTGAGTGCTTTTCCTTCTGATGATGTCAAATACACAAAGTTGAAGTCTATCCATCTACATAACAGAAGACCCAAGCCAACCTTCACAGCTGAATTTAATAAGCCTTAGTTTGACCTAGACTCAAAAGCTGCTTAGTGCCTACAAGCAACCCCTGCGGTGCCACAGGATTTAACCAGCTAGGCAATTTGGTATCATCACCTAGGATCACTTCATCACTATCCAATTTTCTAAACCAAAACAAACAGCTCACAGTGCACAATTTCATGAATCCAAGGGCATTTTCTCTCACACTGTTTTAAGATAAACAAAAAAACACATATTTTAAAATACATTTCCTTTAATGCAATGAAAGGGATCTCTACTGCCTTACAAAAAGCGTACTTTTTAACCCATACTCAAGAAATCACATATTTTTATTAACGCTTTCTCCTAATTCAAAACACTCCTCCAGGCAACTTGTTTAGTGAAACTGACTGCAACTTAGTATGTTTTCCTCAGTGAGGATAACATTATTTTACTAATTTATTTGGTTCAGGAAGCAGAAATGCAGTTCTAGTGATGAATTTCACTGACACTTTCTCTTAGTCAAGTGCAACATCTCAGGCTAGATGAGGATTCTGAATTCTAATAAACAAGAAAAGACATCTTTTGAGGACATATTGTTAAACGCACCTTCAATTTAATGAACATAAGAAAAGCTTCTAATTTTTTTCCAATCACAAATGAGATGTCAACAGTGTTTTAAAATAGGTGCTTCTTTGTGCACATGCTCACCCTGAAACGGAGTCATTCTTGCACACAAATTTTAGGTGAGACAAAAAGAATGTTACTCAAACCTTCAAATTCAAACTCAGCAATAAATGCTTTGTCTGAAGATTTTTAACTTCATCCACAAAGATACAAACTTTTAATGAACTCATCAGACAAATTCTATACAGGTGGCCTCAACAGAATAGCCCAGATTGAGCACTTAACAGAGAATGGCCAAGGGCTGAACACTAAATGGAGAACAAAGTCACCTCTTAACTTCTAGTGATCGCTCCCAATTCAAGGCCAAGGCACACAACCGAGGGCTATAGAAAAGCATGCATTTAATGCTGCTGCTTGATCTTAAATCAGCAAACAAAGCTCAAACGACTGATATCTTTTAACTTCTTTATTGAAGGGAGGGGGAAGATAGAAAAGCGGAGAGGGAACAATTCAGCTCAAATAGCTAAGTATTGGTTACCAGTATGAAGGCTTTTAAAAGATGAAATTAGGGAACAGAGGAACACAAAGATTTTCAGCACCGAAGCAAGGTGCTGCAAGAAGGACTATCGCAACTTTTCTACTACTAAAGGAACTCAGAAGTGAGACAGATGCATTGACCTCTGCAGAAACATCTCTGAATAGGCACATTTAAAGGTATAAGCAAGCTTCCTCCTCATTTAAAACCTCTATTCCAAACACGCACATTTTTTGGTATTGAAAGTGTTCACAAGAACTTGTTTCATTTACTGCWGTAAGCCATAACCTTGAAGTATCTCTCTTTTAAGCAACTTCCTATGCAGTGTTTTCAAACCCATGCCTGCTAAAAACATTTCTTTCAAGTATTACCCTCCATGTTCTTCCTATGGCAACTTCCTTAGACTTCAGATTTTCTAACAGGTAACTACGTTTAGGAAGAAAAAAAAATTAATTTTAAATCCATTAAATCCATGGTCCATGTCCACTTAAGAAATGAACTGTTACAACCATATCTATCTACACAGGGCATCTCCCTGTTAAAAATATCTTGCAATGCACATAAACACAAACACAAGAGCAGCCAAAATCTACCACAAATCTTGCATACGATTAATCTCGACGTTTACACAACATTTTTATCTCAATATGAGAGAAATCCAAGCTATTTTCCAAGGTTAACCAAAATGCAAAAGACAAAAGCCCTTCTGCTACCTGGCAGCAAAACGCAGAAGCCTCGAGGACAGAAAGCAACAATTAGCAGCAATTAGGAGAATTCCAAGGAAGGATTTTCCTGCGGGTGCAGGAGGATGTCCCTGCATGTCACAGTCCTGCTCCTCAACACTGCCTCCTTCCTACATTTGCTTCCTTGCGATAAATTACGGGGAGGAAAAACATCCTTCCGCGACACCTTTTCACGCGCTATTCAACAACAACGTCGCAGCGCGAACAAATCGGCAAGAATCACAGGAAAAAGACGCCGAAAAGAGCCAAAAGGCTCCAAAAAGAGCTCTTTTGGGCTCGGCCAGAAGCGAGGGGCAGAGAGCCCGTGAAACCGGGGCACGTTGGAGCAGCTGGCGGGGCGGCCCCTGCCCGGTACGAGGCGCCGCGCTCGGGGGCTGGAGCCCGGCAAGGCTTCTCGCTGCCGAGGATTAGGGCGCACGCGGCTTGAGGAGCCTCCAGGGCGCTSAGGAGCCTCATCCGCTAATTCCCGAGGGCGCCTCCGCCAGCCAAGGGGCACCACAGAGCGGGCCGGGGCTCCTCGCGGCCCCTTGCCCCGCGCTCGCGGAGCGGGGCCGCGGCACGCTCGCGGAGCAACGAGGAACAAAGTCAAAACGCGCGGACGGGGCAGGGCCCGCGGGAAAGGAGCCGGGGGTGGGGGGGCAGGAGGGACCTAAGGAAGAGACAGGGGGAGGAAAAAAAAAAAAAAAAAAAAAAAAAGACAGTTACTCACAATCATCTAAGTCATCCTGCAAATCCACAAAATACAAAGGGATCCCTACAAACAGAAA